>NC_090746.1:69774933-69824572 GCF_036898095.1 Palaemon carinicauda | reverse complement strand
TATAATGACTTACATGCTGGCAATGTGATGATCGAAGAGACTGTGTGCCCGGAAGACCTGGAGGCCACTATAATAGATTTTGGATTTTGTTTGCCATTCGGAACGAGGCTGTTTCCAAGGCCGATTAAGGATTTCGAGTCATATCATTATGACCCAGTGCTGAGTAAGGATTGCCGACGAACGAGCCCAGAGACGGACATCTTCTCGTTTGGGAAGCTGATGGAGAAGATACCTGGATACGGAGAAAACCAGGTTCTGAAGAACCTGGTCAGCAGGAGCTTGTCTAGGGACGTAAAGCGGCGGCCATCTCTGGAGGAATTGAGCAGGAGCCTGAGGATGTTAGAAAATGGACAGAAGGTGGGTAAGACCAGTAACAGGTTTGTTCAGTTTGTTTGTAATCTTTGGTATAAGGTAGTGGACTGTTACTACGGTCTGTAGGGGGAATATTTAGTTTGGGTTTAATTTCAAGTAGCCAATTTTATTTGTGAGGAATTTTCTTAGCTTATTAATTTCCTTTGAAATTAATAATCTAGGAATAACACTTTTTCCCTCCCAATACTGGCTCCCTTGTCGTGGGGGGAGGGCTTACGAGTCAGCAACCACTGGCTCAACCAAATGCCAGTACTTCTTTTTTCTTCAGGTTCAGGTTCAGGTTCAGGTTGAGGCTTTGCCTTTGCAATGGCGCCTCTGTGTCTTCTAGTTTTGTGTGTTCCTTATTTTCACTAGTTTTTCTCTTTTCATCCACATTTGTTGTAGTACACTTTTCTTATTTTCAATATTTTCTTCACAAAAAAGGAATTTTCCAACTGTTTGTGCACTATTTTCTTCGTATGGTTGTTGGAGCTCAATTGCTTTTATTCTTATATCACTAAACTGTGGACAATATAATATAAAGTGGTTAGCATTTTCTTCTACATCACAGAATACACAGTTTATATTTCCATCTTGGTGTGTGTTTCTTATATTCAAGCCCAATGAGTTTGTCCTTGCTCTGAATAATAAAATTGACGAAAATGTATTGTCATACACTTCCTCCTCCTTGATTTTACTTTTCCAGTTTTTATACAAAATTAGACTCTCCTTACACTCCATTTCACTCTTCCATTTGGTTGTGTCCCATTCTCTTGTTCTCTTCTTTATTTCCTCTTTCGTACGTCTCTTGACTTCTCTCATCGCCATCCCACATTTTTCAGCATACTTCTTCACATGCATCCACCACTTCCTCTCTTTTTCTTCCATATCATTGACTATTGCTGTTAGTAGGTCCTTTTCTCCCTTAAAAATGCTATTAAGGTACCTCAGCTTACCATCCATTACCCTTGTTTTCATAGCAGATGCTCCTACATCCCCTCTCAAGGCTACAATTGCTGTATTCTTTACACCCCCTAACATCCTTCTATACACTCCATTCTCTATTCTCTGCAACTTTTCTATTTCCGTTTCCGTTAAGTTAATCACATTTGTTCCATATAATATAGAAGGTAGTGTTACACTTTTCCAGTATGTTTTCCCTATCAGTATCTTATTACAACTTTTTTCTATGATCGAATATGTAAGATTAGCTAGCTTTTGCGCCTTAACTATCATTTCACTTTTCTGTGTTTTGAACATATTTCTACTATCATCTACCTTGATACCTAGGTATTTAATATTGCTTACTACTCTTATTCCCTCTATATTATCTGGTTTCTCCTTCATATTATACATAAGTACGCTACTTTTGTCTCTATTTATGTCTAAACCACACTGCTTTCCTATATCTATCACTTTCCTTATGTTTAATTCAGCATCCTCTATATTCTCAGCAAGCACTAGGACATCATCAGCAAAAAATAATACTACTAGCTTTGTAATATCATTTTTAAAACCATTACCTTCCTTTTCTACTTGTTTTATAATCTGATAATTAATTAATTTGAATAATGTTGTAGAGGCAGTACAGCCTTGCTTTATTCCACTACTTACGCTCAATTTTTGTTCTACTCTCTCCCCTATGTCTAACGTAGTCGAGTCTCCTACATATAATTCAGCTATAGAGTTTAGCAAAAACGTGATATGTGTCACTCTTATATAAGAGTCCCACAAGATTGTGCAAAACGAATTCAGGGGAGTTTCTTTAGATACCTATGGAATGGAAGCTGTGAACCAATTGAAAGAAATACCGTATTCTTACCAAGGGTAGAAGGAGGGCTAGCAATGATGAATATTCTACATAAATCGAAAGCAACTATGTTCAGAACTTTCTTTTGATTAAGTGTTATGGTTTTTAAATTATATATTTCTATTGTAAGATAAAAGCTAGAGTGTTAATGGAAGCTTAAAAAAATATAGAGATTGTACTTGATGCTTTAAGGAACGTATATCGTTTAAAGAATTAACCGAAGGTGTCTGTTGAAGAAATATACTGCTTACTTATGAACTGTAAAGACTATTAACAAAAGGTAGAGTTATTGAACCTGCGTTTTAATTGGACACATATTTGGAAATATGTAAGTAATAAGTTCGTTGATAAGAAAAGCAGAGATACAGTTTATCAATATCTTCCTGAAATACTTAATACCAAAGATAGGCTGCATAATTATGATGAAAATCTCGAATGAAGATAAATCTCTTTTGTGGTTATATTGAAGATAATAATATATATCATCTCCTCCTACTCCTATTGACGCAAAGGGCCTCGGTTAGATTTCGCCAGTCGTCTCTATCTTGAGCTTATAATTCAATACTTATCCACTCATAATCACCCACTTCACGATTCATAGTCCTCAGCCATGTAGGCCTGGGTCTTGAATATTTAGTAGGCATATTTTTATAGATTGATTAACTTTTCTGTCTAAATTTATACCTTTTCTACTTCGCTCTGCTTGCATTCACCTCTCTCTCTCTCTCTCTCTCTCTCTCTCTCTCTCTCTCTCTCTCTCTCTCTCTCTCTCTCTCTCTCTCTCTCAATTGCAAAGTTAGTAGGAAATTATCATATTCGTAATGCATAGTTATTTATTGCCAATTTAGAGGGAAAAGGGCCAGAAAATATTTCAACATATAGAGGGTCAACGTTATCCTAGAATTGGCTCCGGAGAAACCATTTACCTACTCCATCTTCAAGAAACCAATATTGATTCTCGATCATTCCTGACGACCTTCCGGAAACATTCTGGATTACATTGATTTTCCTATCTTTTAAGATTCCCAGGATTCTGAAAGTCTTCGAGTCTCCCTCATTAGAGCAATGAGGGAGACTCGAAGACTTTCAGTATCCTGAGAATCTTAAAAGATAGGAAAATCAATGTAATCCAGAATGTTTCCGGAAGGTCGTCAGGAATGAGCGAGAATGAATATTGGTTTCTTGAAGATGGAGTAGGTAAATGGTTGTTGGTGAAGACTTTCGGTTCCGAGAGATTTTCACAGTCTTGAGAAGCGTGGGAATTTTGAAAAATTGAAAAATCGGAGAAATATCCCAACCTAGGGTATATAAAGATAGGGATTCGGTTGGCACGTTGATTGAGAACTGCAGGTAAGTCTTAGAAGGTCCTTTGTGCATAAGGTAAGTTTGGCGGACCTAGTTCTCAATCAGAAGCAAGGATGCCTAACACTCTGAAGAGGAAAGCTCAGGATGGTGAAGAAAGAAGAGGGAACTCCCCGAAGAAGAAACGACTTGGGGCAGAGAAGAAAGGAGGAGAAAGAATGGCTAAAGGTGGTAGGAAGAGAAAAAGGATGGATGAAGAGTCAGGGATGTCCCCAAAGAAGGTGAAGCTGGAAGCCGCAAGTGACCCTGACAGAAGGCTGAAGCGGAGTGATATCAGGACAGGAAGACTCCTTGGAGAAGGTTCCTACGGAAGGGCCTTCAGATGCAGGATCAGGTTGAAGAGAGTTTGGATAGATGGTGTGCTGAAGGTCTTGAAGGATAATAGACCGGCACAAAGAGCAGCTTTCTTGAGAGAAGCGGAATGTTTAGAAAAGCTTGCTGGAATTGAAGGAGTTCCTGTTCTGTATGGACGGCGGGACACGAAGACTGATGTAGCCATTGCCATGTCCTACAATGGCGGCTACACTCTGGGTCAGTTTATGCGTAAATACGCAGAGGATGTGCAGAGGATTTTTGGTGTGCTGGCTAAGGTGGCTGAGATTCTTGGGGACATCCATAGGAAAGGCCTTGGTCATAATGACTTACATGCTGGCAATGTGATGATCGAAGAGACTGTGTGCCCGGAAGACCTGGAGGCCACTATAATAGATTTTGGATTTTGTTTGCCATTCGGAACGAGGCTGTTTCCAAGGCCGATTAAGGATTTCGAGTCATATCATTATGACCCAGTGCTGAGTAAGGATTGCCGACGAACGAGCCCAGAGACGGACATCTTCTCGTTTGGGAAGCTGATGGAGAAGATACCTGGATACGGAGAAAACCAGGTTCTGAAGAACCTGGTCAGCAGGAGCTTGTCTAGGGACGTAAAGCGGCGGCCATCTCTGGAGGAATTGAGCAGGAGCCTGAGGATGTTAGAAAATGGACAGAAGGTGGGTAAGACCAGTAACAGGTTTGTTCAGTTTGTTTGTAATCTTTGGTATAAGGTAGTGGACTGTTACTACGGTCTGTAGGGGGAATATTTAGTTTGGGTTTAATTTCAAGTAGCAATTTTATTTGTGAGGAATTTTCTTAGCTTATTAATTTCCTTTGAAATTAATAATCTAGGAATAACACTTTTTCCCTCCCAATACTGGCTCCCTTGTCGTGGGGGGAGGGCTTACGAGTCAGCAACCACTGGCTCAACCAAATGCCAGTACTTCTTTTTTCTTCAGGTTCAGGTTCAGGTTCAGGTTGAGGCTTTGCCTTTGCAATGGCGCCTCTGTGTCTTCTAGTTTTGTGTGTTCCTTATTTTCACTAGTTTTTCTCTTTTCATCCACATTTGTTGTAGTACACTTTTCTTATTTTCAATATTTTCTTCACAAAAAAGGAATTTTCCAACTGTTTGTGCACTATTTTCTTCGTATGGTTGTTGGAGCTCAATTGCTTTTATTCTTATATCACTAAACTGTGGACAATATAATATAAAGTGGTTAGCATTTTCTTCTACATCACAGAATACACAGTTTATATTTCCATCTTGGTGTGTGTTTCTTATATTCAAGCCCAATGAGTTTGTCCTTGCTCTGAATAATAAAATTGACGAAAATGTATTGTCATACACTTCCTCCTCCTTGATTTTACTTTTCCAGTTTTTATACAAAATTAGACTCTCCTTACACTCCATTTCACTCTTCCATTTGGTTGTGTCCCATTCTCTTGTTCTCTTCTTTATTTCCTCTTTCGTACGTCTCTTGACTTCTCTCATCGCCATCCCACATTTTTCAGCATACTTCTTCACATGCATCCACCACTTCCTCTCTTTTTCTTCCATATCATTGACTATTGCTGTTAGTAGGTCCTTTTCTCCCTTAAAAATGCTATTAAGGTACCTCAGCTTACCATCCATTACCCTTGTTTTCATAGCAGATGCTCCTACATCCCCTCTCAAGGCTACAATTGCTGTATTCTTTACACCCCCTAACATCCTTCTATACACTCCATTCTCTATTCTCTGCAACTTTTCTATTTCCGTTTCCGTTAAGTTAATCACATTTGTTCCATATAATATAGAAGGTAGTGTTACACTTTTCCAGTATGTTTTCCCTATCAGTATCTTATTACAACTTTTTTCTATGATCGAATATGTAAGATTAGCTAGCTTTTGCGCCTTAACTATCATTTCACTTTTCTGTGTTTTGAACATATTTCTACTATCATCTACCTTGATACCTAGGTATTTAATATTGCTTACTACTCTTATTCCCTCTATATTATCTGGTTTCTCCTTCATATTATACATAAGTACGCTACTTTTGTCTCTATTTATGTCTAAACCACACTGCTTTCCTATATCTATCACTTTCCTTATGTTTAATTCAGCATCCTCTATATTCTCAGCAAGCACTAGGACATCATCAGCAAAAAATAATACTACTAGCTTTGTAATATCATTTTTAAAACCATTACCTTCCTTTTCTACTTGTTTTATAATCTGATAATTAATTAATTTGAATAATGTTGTAGAGGCAGTACAGCCTTGCTTTATTCCACTACTTACGCTCAATTTTTGTTCTACTCTCTCCCCTATGTCTAACGTAGTCGAGTCTCCTACATATAATTCAGCTATAGAGTTTAGCAAAAACGTGATATGTGTCACTCTTATATAAGAGTCCCACAAGATTGTGCAAAACGAATTCAGGGGAGTTTTTAGATACCTATGGAATGGAAGCTGTGAACCAATTGAAAGAAATACCGTATTCTTACCAAGGGTAGAAGGAGGGCTAGCAATGATGAATATTCTACATAAATCGAAAGCAACTATGTTCAGAACTTTCTTTTGATTAAGTGTTATGGTTTTTAAATTATATATTTCTATTGTAAGATAAAAGCTAGAGTGTTAATGGAAGCTTAAAAAAATATAGAGATTGTACTTGATGCTTTAAGGAACGTATATCGTTTAAAGAATTAACCGAAGGTGTCTGTTGAAGAAATATACTGCTTACTTATGAACTGTAAAGACTATTAACAAAAGGTAGAGTTATTGAACCTGCGTTTTAATTGGACACATATTTGGAAATATGTAAGTAATAAGTTCGTTGATAAGAAAAGCAGAGATACAGTTTATCAATATCTTCCTGAAATACTTAATACCAAAGATAGGCTGCATAATTATGATGAAAATCTCGAATGAAGATAAATCTCTTTTGTGGTTATATTGAAGATAATAATATATATCATCTCCTCCTACTCCTATTGACGCAAAGGGCCTCGGTTAGATTTCGCCAGTCGTCTCTATCTTGAGCTTATAATTCAATACTTATCCACTCATAATCACCCACTTCACGATTCATAGTCCTCAGCCATGTAGGCCTGGGTCTTGAATATTTAGTAGGCATATTTTTATAGATTGATTAACTTTTCTGTCTAAATTTATACCTTTTCTACTTCGCTCTGCTTGCATTCACCTCTCTCTCTCTCTCTCTCTCTCTCTCTCTCTCTCTCTCTCTCTCTCTCTCTCTCTCTCTCTCTCTCTCTCTCAATTGCAAAGTTAGTAGGAAATTATCATATTCGTAATGCATAGTTATTTATTGCCAATTTAGAGGGAAAAGGGCCAGAAAATATTTCAACATATAGAGGGTCAACGTTATCCTAGAATTGGCTCCGGAGAAACCATTTACCTACTCCATCTTCAAGAAACCAATATTGATTCTCGATCATTCCTGACGACCTTCCGGAAACATTCTGGATTACATTGATTTTCCTATCTTTTAAGATTCCCAGGATTCTGAAAGTCTTCGAGTCTCCCTCATTAGAGCAATGAGGGAGACTCGAAGACTTTCAGTATCCTGAGAATCTTAAAAGATAGGAAAATCAATGTAATCCAGAATGTTTCCGGAAGGTCGTCAGGAATGAGCGAGAATGAATATTGGTTTCTTGAAGATGGAGTAGGTAAATGGTTGTTGGTGAAGACTTTCGGTTCCGAGAGATTTTCACAGTCTTGAGAAGCGTGGGAATTTTGAAAAATTGAAAAATCGGAGAAATATCCCAACCTAGGGTATATAAAGATAGGGATTCGGTTGGCACGTTGATTGAGAACTGCAGGTAAGTCTTAGAAGGTCCTTTGTGCATAAGGTAAGTTTGGCGGACCTAGTTCTCAATCAGAAGCAAGGATGCCTAACACTCTGAAGAGGAAAGCTCAGGATGGTGAAGAAAGAAGAGGGAACTCCCCGAAGAAGAAACGACTTGGGGCAGAGAAGAAAGGAGGAGAAAGAATGGCTAAAGGTGGTAGGAAGAGAAAAAGGATGGATGAAGAGTCAGGGATGTCCCCAAAGAAGGTGAAGCTGGAAGCCGCAAGTGACCCTGACAGAAGGCTGAAGCGGAGTGATATCAGGACAGGAAGACTCCTTGGAGAAGGTTCCTACGGAAGGGCCTTCAGATGCAGGATCAGGTTGAAGAGAGTTTGGATAGATGGTGTGCTGAAGGTCTTGAAGGATAATAGACCGGCACAAAGAGCAGCTTTCTTGAGAGAAGCGGAATGTTTAGAAAAGCTTGCTGGAATTGAAGGAGTTCCTGTTCTGTATGGACGGCGGGACACGAAGACTGATGTAGCCATTGCCATGTCCTACAATGGCGGCTACACTCTGGGTCAGTTTATGCGTAAATACGCAGAGGATGTGCAGAGGATTTTTGGTGTGCTGGCTAAGGTGGCTGAGATTCTTGGGGACATCCATAGGAAAGGCCTTGGTCATAATGACTTACATGCTGGCAATGTGATGATCGAAGAGACTGTGTGCCCGGAAGACCTGGAGGCCACTATAATAGATTTTGGATTTTGTTTGCCATTCGGAACGAGGCTGTTTCCAAGGCCGATTAAGGATTTCGAGTCATATCATTATGACCCAGTGCTGAGTAAGGATTGCCGACGAACGAGCCCAGAGACGGACATCTTCTCGTTTGGGAAGCTGATGGAGAAGATACCTGGATACGGAGAAAACCAGGTTCTGAAGAACCTGGTCAGCAGGAGCTTGTCTAGGGACGTAAAGCGGCGGCCATCTCTGGAGGAATTGAGCAGGAGCCTGAGGATGTTAGAAAATGGACAGAAGGTGGGTAAGACCAGTAACAGGTTTGTTCAGTTTGTTTGTAATCTTTGGTATAAGGTAGTGGACTGTTACTACGGTCTGTAGGGGGAATATTTAGTTTGGGTTTAATTTCAAGTAGCAATTTTATTTGTGAGGAATTTTCTTAGCTTATTAATTTCCTTTGAAATTAATAATCTAGGAATAACACTTTTTCCCTCCCAATACTGGCTCCCTTGTCGTGGGGGGAGGGCTTACGAGTCAGCAACCACTGGCTCAACCAAATGCCAGTACTTCTTTTTTCTTCAGGTTCAGGTTCAGGTTCAGGTTGAGGCTTTGCCTTTGCCTTTGCAATGGCGCCTCTGTGTCTTCTAGTTTTGTGTGTTCCTTATTTTCACTAGTTTTTCTCTTTTCATCCACATTTGTTGTAGTACACTTTTCTTATTTTCAATATTTTCTTCACAAAAAAGGAATTTTCCAACTGTTTGTGCACTATTTTCTTCGTATGGTTGTTGGAGCTCAATTGCTTTTATTCTTATATCACTAAACTGTGGACAATATAATATAAAGTGGTTAGCATTTTCTTCTACATCACAGAATACACAGTTTATATTTCCATCTTGGTGTGTGTTTCTTATATTCAAGCCCAATGAGTTTGTCCTTGCTCTGAATAATAAAATTGACGAAAATGTATTGTCATACACTTCCTCCTCCTTGATTTTACTTTTCCAGTTTTTATACAAAATTAGACTCTCCTTACACTCCATTTCACTCTTCCATTTGGTTGTGTCCCATTCTCTTGTTCTCTTCTTTATTTCCTCTTTCGTACGTCTCTTGACTTCTCTCATCGCCATCCCACATTTTTCAGCATACTTCTTCACATGCATCCACCACTTCCTCTCTTTTTCTTCCATATCATTGACTATTGCTGTTAGTAGGTCCTTTTCTCCCTTAAAAATGCTATTAAGGTACCTCAGCTTACCATCCATTACCCTTGTTTTCATAGCAGATGCTCCTACATCCCCTCTCAAGGCTACAATTGCTGTATTCTTTACACCCCCTAACATCCTTCTATACACTCCATTCTCTATTCTCTGCAACTTTTCTATTTCCGTTTCCGTTAAGTTAATCACATTTGTTCCATATAATATAGAAGGTAGTGTTACACTTTTCCAGTATGTTTTCCCTATCAGTATCTTATTACAACTTTTTTCTATGATCGAATATGTAAGATTAGCTAGCTTTTGCGCCTTAACTATCATTTCACTTTTCTGTGTTTTGAACATATTTCTACTATCATCTACCTTGATACCTAGGTATTTAATATTGCTTACTACTCTTATTCCCTCTATATTATCTGGTTTCTCCTTCATATTATACATAAGTACGCTACTTTTGTCTCTATTTATGTCTAAACCACACTGCTTTCCTATATCTATCACTTTCCTTATGTTTAATTCAGCATCCTCTATATTCTCAGCAAGCACTAGGACATCATCAGCAAAAAATAATACTACTAGCTTTGTAATATCATTTTTAAAACCATTACCTTCCTTTTCTACTTGTTTTATAATCTGATAATTAATTAATTTGAATAATGTTGTAGAGGCAGTACAGCCTTGCTTTATTCCACTACTTACGCTCAATTTTTGTTCTACTCTCTCCCCTATGTCTAACGTAGTCGAGTCTCCTACATATAATTCAGCTATAGAGTTTAGCAAAAACGTGATATGTGTCACTCTTATATAAGAGTCCCACAAGATTGTGCAAAACGAATTCAGGGGAGTTTGTTTAGATACCTATGGAATGGAAGCTGTGAACCAATTGAAAGAAATACCGTATTCTTACCAAGGGTAGAAGGAGGGCTAGCAATGATGAATATTCTACATAAATCGAAAGCAACTATGTTCAGAACTTTCTTTTGATTAAGTGTTATGGTTTTTAAATTATATATTTCTATTGTAAGATAAAAGCTAGAGTGTTAATGGAAGCTTAAAAAAATATAGAGATTGTACTTGATGCTTTAAGGAACGTATATCGTTTAAAGAATTAACCGAAGGTGTCTGTTGAAGAAATATACTGCTTACTTATGAACTGTAAAGACTATTAACAAAAGGTAGAGTTATTGAACCTGCGTTTTAATTGGACACATATTTGGAAATATGTAAGTAATAAGTTCGTTGATAAGAAAAGCAGAGATACAGTTTATCAATATCTTCCTGAAATACTTAATACCAAAGATAGGCTGCATAATTATGATGAAAATCTCGAATGAAGATAAATCTCTTTTGTGGTTATATTGAAGATAATAATATATATCATCTCCTCCTACTCCTATTGACGCAAAGGGCCTCGGTTAGATTTCGCCAGTCGTCTCTATCTTGAGCTTATAATTCAATACTTATCCACTCATAATCACCCACTTCACGATTCATAGTCCTCAGCCATGTAGGCCTGGGTCTTGAATATTTAGTAGGCATATTTTTATAGATTGATTAACTTTTCTGTCTAAATTTATACCTTTTCTACTTCGCTCTGCTTGCATTCACCTCTCTCTCTCTCTCTCTCTCTCTCTCTCTCTCTCTCTCTCTCTCTCTCTCTCTCTCTCTCTCTCTCTCTCAATTGCAAAGTTAGTAGGAAATTATCATATTCGTAATGCATAGTTATTTATTGCCAATTTAGAGGGAAAAGGGCCAGAAAATATTTCAACATATAGAGGGTCAACGTTATCCTAGAATTGGCTCCGGAGAAACCATTTACCTACTCCATCTTCAAGAAACCAATATTGATTCTCGATCATTCCTGACGACCTTCCGGAAACATTCTGGATTACATTGATTTTCCTATCTTTTAAGATTCCCAGGATTCTGAAAGTCTTCGAGTCTCCCTCATTAGAGCAATGAGGGAGACTCGAAGACTTTCAGTATCCTGAGAATCTTAAAAGATAGGAAAATCAATGTAATCCAGAATGTTTCCGGAAGGTCGTCAGGAATGAGCGAGAATGAATATTGGTTTCTTGAAGATGGAGTAGGTAAATGGTTGTTGGTGAAGACTTTCGGTTCCGAGAGATTTTCACAGTCTTGAGAAGCGTGGGAATTTTGAAAAATTGAAAAATCGGAGAAATATCCCAACCTAGGGTATATAAAGATAGGGATTCGGTTGGCACGTTGATTGAGAACTGCAGGTAAGTCTTAGAAGGTCCTTTGTGCATAAGGTAAGTTTGGCGGACCTAGTTCTCAATCAGAAGCAAGGATGCCTAACACTCTGAAGAGGAAAGCTCAGGATGGTGAAGAAAGAAGAGGGAACTCCCCGAAGAAGAAACGACTTGGGGCAGAGAAGAAAGGAGGAGAAAGAATGGCTAAAGGTGGTAGGAAGAGAAAAAGGATGGATGAAGAGTCAGGGATGTCCCCAAAGAAGGTGAAGCTGGAAGCCGCAAGTGACCCTGACAGAAGGCTGAAGCGGAGTGATATCAGGACAGGAAGACTCCTTGGAGAAGGTTCCTACGGAAGGGCCTTCAGATGCAGGATCAGGTTGAAGAGAGTTTGGATAGATGGTGTGCTGAAGGTCTTGAAGGATAATAGACCGGCACAAAGAGCAGCTTTCTTGAGAGAAGCGGAATGTTTAGAAAAGCTTGCTGGAATTGAAGGAGTTCCTGTTCTGTATGGACGGCGGGACACGAAGACTGATGTAGCCATTGCCATGTCCTACAATGGCGGCTACACTCTGGGTCAGTTTATGCGTAAATACGCAGAGGATGTGCAGAGGATTTTTGGTGTGCTGGCTAAGGTGGCTGAGATTCTTGGGGACATCCATAGGAAAGGCCTTGGTCATAATGACTTACATGCTGGCAATGTGATGATCGAAGAGACTGTGTGCCCGGAAGACCTGGAGGCCACTATAATAGATTTTGGATTTTGTTTGCCATTCGGAACGAGGCTGTTTCCAAGGCCGATTAAGGATTTCGAGTCATATCATTATGACCCAGTGCTGAGTAAGGATTGCCGACGAACGAGCCCAGAGACGGACATCTTCTCGTTTGGGAAGCTGATGGAGAAGATACCTGGATACGGAGAAAACCAGGTTCTGAAGAACCTGGTCAGCAGGAGCTTGTCTAGGGACGTAAAGCGGCGGCCATCTCTGGAGGAATTGAGCAGGAGCCTGAGGATGTTAGAAAATGGACAGAAGGTGGGTAAGACCAGTAACAGGTTTGTTCAGTTTGTTTGTAATCTTTGGTATAAGGTAGTGGACTGTTACTACGGTCTGTAGGGGGAATATTTAGTTTGGGTTTAATTTCAAGTAGCAATTTTATTTGTGAGGAATTTTCTTAGCTTATTAATTTCCTTTGAAATTAATAATCTAGGAATAACACTTTTTCCCTCCCAATACTGGCTCCCTTGTCGTGGGGGGAGGGCTTACGAGTCAGCAACCACTGGCTCAACCAAATGCCAGTACTTCTTTTTTCTTCAGGTTCAGGTTCAGGTTCAGGTTGAGGCTTTGCCTTTGCCTTTGCAATGGCGCCTCTGTGTCTTCTAGTTTTGTGTGTTCCTTATTTTCACTAGTTTTTCTCTTTTCATCCACATTTGTTGTAGTACACTTTTCTTATTTTCAATATTTTCTTCACAAAAAAGGAATTTTCCAACTGTTTGTGCACTATTTTCTTCGTATGGTTGTTGGAGCTCAATTGCTTTTATTCTTATATCACTAAACTGTGGACAATATAATATAAAGTGGTTAGCATTTTCTTCTACATCACAGAATACACAGTTTATATTTCCATCTTGGTGTGTGTTTCTTATATTCAAGCCCAATGAGTTTGTCCTTGCTCTGAATAATAAAATTGACGAAAATGTATTGTCATACACTTCCTCCTCCTTGATTTTACTTTTCCAGTTTTTATACAAAATTAGACTCTCCTTACACTCCATTTCACTCTTCCATTTGGTTGTGTCCCATTCTCTTGTTCTCTTCTTTATTTCCTCTTTCGTACGTCTCTTGACTTCTCTCATCGCCATCCCACATTTTTCAGCATACTTCTTCACATGCATCCACCACTTCCTCTCTTTTTCTTCCATATCATTGACTATTGCTGTTAGTAGGTCCTTTTCTCCCTTAAAAATGCTATTAAGGTACCTCAGCTTACCATCCATTACCCTTGTTTTCATAGCAGATGCTCCTACATCCCCTCTCAAGGCTACAATTGCTGTATTCTTTACACCCCCTAACATCCTTCTATACACTCCATTCTCTATTCTCTGCAACTTTTCTATTTCCGTTTCCGTTAAGTTAATCACATTTGTTCCATATAATATAGAAGGTAGTGTTACACTTTTCCAGTATGTTTTCCCTATCAGTATCTTATTACAACTTTTTTCTATGATCGAATATGTAAGATTAGCTAGCTTTTGCGCCTTAACTATCATTTCACTTTTCTGTGTTTTGAACATATTTCTACTATCATCTACCTTGATACCTAGGTATTTAATATTGCTTACTACTCTTATTCCCTCTATATTATCTGGTTTCTCCTTCATATTATACATAAGTACGCTACTTTTGTCTCTATTTATGTCTAAACCACACTGCTTTCCTATATCTATCACTTTCCTTATGTTTAATTCAGCATCCTCTATATTCTCAGCAAGCACTAGGACATCATCAGCAAAAAATAATACTACTAGCTTTGTAATATCATTTTTAAAACCATTACCTTCCTTTTCTACTTGTTTTATAATCTGATAATTAATTAATTTGAATAATGTTGTAGAGGCAGTACAGCCTTGCTTTATTCCACTACTTACGCTCAATTTTTGTTCTACTCTCTCCCCTATGTCTAACGTAGTCGAGTCTCCTACATATAATTCAGCTATAGAGTTTAGCAAAAACGTGATATGTGTCACTCTTATATAAGAGTCCCACAAGATTGTGCAAAACGAATTCAGGGGAGTTTGTTTAGATACCTATGGAATGGAAGCTGTGAACCAATTGAAAGAAATACCGTATTCTTACCAAGGGTAGAAGGAGGGCTAGCAATGATGAATATTCTACATAAATCGAAAGCAACTATGTTCAGAACTTTCTTTTGATTAAGTGTTATGGTTTTTAAATTATATATTTCTATTGTAAGATAAAAGCTAGAGTGTTAATGGAAGCTTAAAAAAATATAGAGATTGTACTTGATGCTTTAAGGAACGTATATCGTTTAAAGAATTAACCGAAGGTGTCTGTTGAAGAAATATACTGCTTACTTATGAACTGTAAAGACTATTAACAAAAGGTAGAGTTATTGAACCTGCGTTTTAATTGGACACATATTTGGAAATATGTAAGTAATAAGTTCGTTGATAAGAAAAGCAGAGATACAGTTTATCAATATCTTCCTGAAATACTTAATACCAAAGATAGGCTGCATAATTATGATGAAAATCTCGAATGAAGATAAATCTCTTTTGTGGTTATATTGAAGATAATAATATATATCATCTCCTCCTACTCCTATTGACGCAAAGGGCCTCGGTTAGATTTCGCCAGTCGTCTCTATCTTGAGCTTATAATTCAATACTTATCCACTCATAATCACCCACTTCACGATTCATAGTCCTCAGCCATGTAGGCCTGGGTCTTGAATATTTAGTAGGCATATTTTTATAGATTGATTAACTTTTCTGTCTAAATTTATACCTTTTCTACTTCGCTCTGCTTGCATTCACCTCTCTCTCTCTCTCTCTCTCTCTCTCTCTCTCTCTCTCTCTCTCTCTCTCTCTCTCTCTCTCTCTCTCTCTCAATTGCAAAGTTAGTAGGAAATTATCATATTCGTAATGCATAGTTATTTATTGCCAATTTAGAGGGAAAAGGGCCAGAAAATATTTCAACATATAGAGGGTCAACGTTATCCTAGAATTGGCTCCGGAGAAACCATTTACCTACTCCATCTTCAAGAAACCAATATTGATTCTCGATCATTCCTGACGACCTTCCGGAAACATTCTGGATTACATTGATTTTCCTATCTTTTAAGATTCCCAGGATTCTGAAAGTCTTCGAGTCTCCCTCATTAGAGCAATGAGGGAGACTCGAAGACTTTCAGTATCCTGAGAATCTTAAAAGATAGGAAAATCAATGTAATCCAGAATGTTTCCGGAAGGTCGTCAGGAATGAGCGAGAATGAATATTGGTTTCTTGAAGATGGAGTAGGTAAATGGTTGTTGGTGAAGACTTTCGGTTCCGAGAGATTTTCACAGTCTTGAGAAGCGTGGGAATTTTGAAAAATTGAAAAATCGGAGAAATATCCCAACCTAGGGTATATAAAGATAGGGATTCGGTTGGCACGTTGATTGAGAACTGCAGGTAAGTCTTAGAAGGTCCTTTGTGCATAAGGTAAGTTTGGCGGACCTAGTTCTCAATCAGAAGCAAGGATGCCTAACACTCTGAAGAGGAAAGCTCAGGATGGTGAAGAAAGAAGAGGGAACTCCCCGAAGAAGAAACGACTTGGGGCAGAGAAGAAAGGAGGAGAAAGAATGGCTAAAGGTGGTAGGAAGAGAAAAAGGATGGATGAAGAGTCAGGGATGTCCCCAAAGAAGGTGAAGCTGGAAGCCGCAAGTGACCCTGACAGAAGGCTGAAGCGGAGTGATATCAGGACAGGAAGACTCCTTGGAGAAGGTTCCTACGGAAGGGCCTTCAGATGCAGGATCAGGTTGAAGAGAGTTTGGATAGATGGTGTGCTGAAGGTCTTGAAGGATAATAGACCGGCACAAAGAGCAGCTTTCTTGAGAGAAGCGGAATGTTTAGAAAAGCTTGCTGGAATTGAAGGAGTTCCTGTTCTGTATGGACGGCGGGACACGAAGACTGATGTAGCCATTGCCATGTCCTACAATGGCGGCTACACTCTGGGTCAGTTTATGCGTAAATACGCAGAGGATGTGCAGAGGATTTTTGGTGTGCTGGCTAAGGTGGCTGAGATTCTTGGGGACATCCATAGGAAAGGCCTTGGTCATAATGACTTACATGCTGGCAATGTGATGATCGAAGAGACTGTGTGCCCGGAAGACCTGGAGGCCACTATAATAGATTTTGGATTTTGTTTGCCATTCGGAACGAGGCTGTTTCCAAGGCCGATTAAGGATTTCGAGTCATATCATTATGACCCAGTGCTGAGTAAGGATTGCCGACGAACGAGCCCAGAGACGGACATCTTCTCGTTTGGGAAGCTGATGGAGAAGATACCTGGATACGGAGAAAACCAGGTTCTGAAGAACCTGGTCAGCAGGAGCTTGTCTAGGGACGTAAAGCGGCGGCCATCTCTGGAGGAATTGAGCAGGAGCCTGAGGATGTTAGAAAATGGACAGAAGGTGGGTAAGACCAGTAACAGGTTTGTTCAGTTTGTTTGTAATCTTTGGTATAAGGTAGTGGACTGTTACTACGGTCTGTAGGGGGAATATTTAGTTTGGGTTTAATTTCAAGTAGCAATTTTATTTGTGAGGAATTTTCTTAGCTTATTAATTTCCTTTGAAATTAATAATCTAGGAATAACACTTTTTCCCTCCCAATACTGGCTCCCTTGTCGTGGGGGGAGGGCTTACGAGTCAGCAACCACTGGCTCAACCAAATGCCAGTACTTCTTTTTTCTTCAGGTTCAGGTTCAGGTTCAGGTTGAGGCTTTGCCTTTGCCTTTGCAATGGCGCCTCTGTGTCTTCTAGTTTTGTGTGTTCCTTATTTTCACTAGTTTTTCTCTTTTCATCCACATTTGTTGTAGTACACTTTTCTTATTTTCAATATTTTCTTCACAAAAAAGGAATTTTCCAACTGTTTGTGCACTATCTTCTTCGTATGGTTGTTGGAGCTCAATTGCTTTTATTCTTATATCACTAAACTGTGGACAATATAATATAAAGTGGTTAGCATTTTCTTCTACATCACAGAATACACAGTTTATATTTCCATCTTGGTGTGTGTTTCTTATATTCAAGCCCAATGAGTTTGTCCTTGCTCTGAATAATAAAATTGACGAAAATGTATTGTCATACACTTCCTCCTCCTTGATTTTACTTTTCCAGTTTTTATACAAAATTAGACTCTCCTTACACTCCATTTCACTCTTCCATTTGGTTGTGTCCCATTCTCTTGTTCTCTTCTTTATTTCCTCTTTCGTACGTCTCTTGACTTCTCTCATCGCCATCCCACATTTTTCAGCATACTTCTTCACATGCATCCACCACTTCCTCTCTTTTTCTTCCATATCATTGACTATTGCTGTTAGTAGGTCCTTTTCTCCCTTAAAAATGCTATTAAGGTACCTCAGCTTACCATCCATTACCCTTGTTTTCATAGCAGATGCTCCTACATCCCCTCTCAAGGCTACAATTGCTGTATTCTTTACACCCCCTAACATCCTTCTATACACTCCATTCTCTATTCTCTGCAACTTTTCTATTTCCGTTTCCGTTAAGTTAATC
The DNA here is from genome assembly GCF_036898095.1 of Palaemon carinicauda. Lineage (NCBI taxonomy): Eukaryota > Metazoa > Arthropoda > Malacostraca > Decapoda > Palaemonidae > Palaemon > Palaemon carinicauda. The sequence continues at coordinate 69,806,486 of NC_090746.1, read as the reverse complement.
ACATTTGTTCCATATAATATAGAAGGTAGTGTTACACTTTTCCAGTATGTTTTCCCTATCAGTATCTTATTACAACTTTTTTCTATGATCGAATATGTAAGATTAGCTAGCTTTTGCGCCTTAACTATCATTTCACTTTTCTGTGTTTTGAACATATTTCTACTATCATCTACCTTGATACCTAGGTATTTAATATTGCTTACTACTCTTATTCCCTCTATATTATCTGGTTTCTCCTTCATATTATACATAAGTACGCTACTTTTGTCTCTATTTATGTCTAAACCACACTGCTTTCCTATATCTATCACTTTCCTTATGTTTAATTCAGCATCCTCTATATTCTCAGCAAGCACTAGGACATCATCAGCAAAAAATAATACTACTAGCTTTGTAATATCATTTTTAAAACCATTACCTTCCTTTTCTACTTGTTTTATAATCTGATAATTAATTAATTTGAATAATGTTGTAGAGGCAGTACAGCCTTGCTTTATTCCACTACTTACGCTCAATTTTTGTTCTACTCTCTCCCCTATGTCTAACGTAGTCGAGTCTCCTACATATAATTCAGCTATAGAGTTTAGCAAAAACGTGATATGTGTCACTCTTATATAAGAGTCCCACAAGATTGTGCAAAACGAATTCAGGGGAGTTTGTTTAGATACCTATGGAATGGAAGCTGTGAACCAATTGAAAGAAATACCGTATTCTTACCAAGGGTAGAAGGAGGGCTAGCAATGATGAATATTCTACATAAATCGAAAGCAACTATGTTCAGAACTTTCTTTTGATTAAGTGTTATGGTTTTTAAATTATATATTTCTATTGTAAGATAAAAGCTAGAGTGTTAATGGAAGCTTAAAAAAATATAGAGATTGTACTTGATGCTTTAAGGAACGTATATCGTTTAAAGAATTAACCGAAGGTGTCTGTTGAAGAAATATACTGCTTACTTATGAACTGTAAAGACTATTAACAAAAGGTAGAGTTATTGAACCTGCGTTTTAATTGGACACATATTTGGAAATATGTAAGTAATAAGTTCGTTGATAAGAAAAGCAGAGATACAGTTTATCAATATCTTCCTGAAATACTTAATACCAAAGATAGGCTGCATAATTATGATGAAAATCTCGAATGAAGATAAATCTCTTTTGTGGTTATATTGAAGATAATAATATATATCATCTCCTCCTACTCCTATTGACGCAAAGGGCCTCGGTTAGATTTCGCCAGTCGTCTCTATCTTGAGCTTATAATTCAATACTTATCCACTCATAATCACCCACTTCACGATTCATAGTCCTCAGCCATGTAGGCCTGGGTCTTGAATATTTAGTAGGCATATTTTTATAGATTGATTAACTTTTCTGTCTAAATTTATACCTTTTCTACTTCGCTCTGCTTGCATTCACCTCTCTACTCTCTCTCTCTCTCTCTCTCTCTCTCTCTCTCTCTCTCTCTCTCTCTCTCTCTCTCTCAATTGCAAAGTTAGTAGGAAATTATCATATTCGTAATGCATAGTTATTTATTGCCAATTTAGAGGGAAAAGGGCCAGAAAATATTTCAACATATAGAGGGTCAACGTTATCCTAGAATTGGCTCCGGAGAAACCATTTACCTACTCCATCTTCAAGAAACCAATATTGATTCTCGATCATTCCTGACGACCTTCCGGAAACATTCTGGATTACATTGATTTTCCTATCTTTTAAGATTCCCAGGATTCTGAAAGTCTTCGAGTCTCCCTCATTAGAGCAATGAGGGAGACTCGAAGACTTTCAGTATCCTGAGAATCTTAAAAGATAGGAAAATCAATGTAATCCAGAATGTTTCCGGAAGGTCGTCAGGAATGAGCGAGAATGAATATTGGTTTCTTGAAGATGGAGTAGGTAAATGGTTGTTGGTGAAGACTTTCGGTTCCGAGAGATTTTCACAGTCTTGAGAAGCGTGGGAATTTTGAAAAATTGAAAAATCGGAGAAATATCCCAACCTAGGGTATATAAAGATAGGGATTCGGTTGGCACGTTGATTGAGAACTGCAGGTAAGTCTTAGAAGGTCCTTTGTGCATAAGGTAAGTTTGGCGGACCTAGTTCTCAATCAGAAGCAAGGATGCCTAACACTCTGAAGAGGAAAGCTCAGGATGGTGAAGAAAGAAGAGGGAACTCCCCGAAGAAGAAACGACTTGGGGCAGAGAAGAAAGGAGGAGAAAGAATGGCTAAAGGTGGTAGGAAGAGAAAAAGGATGGATGAAGAGTCAGGGATGTCCCCAAAGAAGGTGAAGCTGGAAGCCGCAAGTGACCCTGACAGAAGGCTGAAGCGGAGTGATATCAGGACAGGAAGACTCCTTGGAGAAGGTTCCTACGGAAGGGCCTTCAGATGCAGGATCAGGTTGAAGAGAGTTTGGATAGATGGTGTGCTGAAGGTCTTGAAGGATAATAGACCGGCACAAAGAGCAGCTTTCTTGAGAGAAGCGGAATGTTTAGAAAAGCTTGCTGGAATTGAAGGAGTTCCTGTTCTGTATGGACGGCGGGACACGAAGACTGATGTAGCCATTGCCATGTCCTACAATGGCGGCTACACTCTGGGTCAGTTTATGCGTAAATACGCAGAGGATGTGCAGAGGATTTTTGGTGTGCTGGCTAAGGTGGCTGAGATTCTTGGGGACATCCATAGGAAAGGCCTTGGTCATAATGACTTACATGCTGGCAATGTGATGATCGAAGAGACTGTGTGCCCGGAAGACCTGGAGGCCACTATAATAGATTTTGGATTTTGTTTGCCATTCGGAACGAGGCTGTTTCCAAGGCCGATTAAGGATTTCGAGTCATATCATTATGACCCAGTGCTGAGTAAGGATTGCCGACGAACGAGCCCAGAGACGGACATCTTCTCGTTTGGGAAGCTGATGGAGAAGATACCTGGATACGGAGAAAACCAGGTTCTGAAGAACCTGGTCAGCAGGAGCTTGTCTAGGGACGTAAAGCGGCGGCCATCTCTGGAGGAATTGAGCAGGAGCCTGAGGATGTTAGAAAATGGACAGAAGGTGGGTAAGACCAGTAACAGGTTTGTTCAGTTTGTTTGTAATCTTTGGTATAAGGTAGTGGACTGTTACTACGGTCTGTAGGGGGAATATTTAGTTTGGGTTTAATTTCAAGTAGCCATTTTATTTGTGAGGAATTTTCTTAGCTTATTAATTTCCTTTGAAATTAATAATCTAGGAATAACACTTTTTCCCTCCCAATACTGGCTCCCTTGTCGTGGGGGGAGGGCTTACGAGTCAGCAACCACTGGCTCAACCAAATGCCAGTACTTCTTTTTTCTTCAGGTTCAGGTTCAGGTTCAGGTTGAGGCTTTGCCTTTGCAATGGCGCCTCTGTGTCTTCTAGTTTTGTGTGTTCCTTATTTTCACTAGTTTTTCTCTTTTCATCCACATTTGTTGTAGTACACTTTTCTTATTTTCAATATTTTCTTCACAAAAAAGGAATTTTCCAACTGTTTGTGCACTATCTTCTTCGTATGGTTGTTGGAGCTCAATTGCTTTTATTCTTATATCACTAAACTGTGGACAATATAATATAAAGTGGTTAGCATTTTCTTCTACATCACAGAATACACAGTTTATATTTCCATCTTGGTGTCTGTTTCTTATATTCAAGCCCAATGAGTTTGTCCTTGATCTGAATAATAAAATTGACGAAAATGTATTGTCATACACTTCCTCCTCCTTGATTTCACTTTTCCAGTTTTTATACAAAATTAGACTCTCCTTACACTCCATTTCACTCTTCCATTTGGTTGTGTCCCATTCTCTTGTTGTCTTCTTTATGTCCTCTTTCGTACATCTCTTGACTTCTGTCATCGCCATCCCACATTTTTCAGCTTACTTCTTCACATGCATCCACCACTTCCTCTCTTTTTCTTCCATATCATTGACTATTGCTGTTAGTAGGTCCTTTTCTCCCTTAAAAATGCTATTAAGGTACCTCAGCTTACCATCCATTACCCTTGTTTTCATAGCAGATGCTCCTACATCCCCTCTCAAGGCTACAATTGCTGTATTCTTTACACCCCCTAACATCCTTCTATACACTCCATTCTCTATTCTCTGCAACTTTTCTATTTCCGTTTCCGTTAAGTTAATCACATTTGTTCCATATAATATAGAAGGTAGTGTTACACTTTTCCAGTATGTTTTCCCTATCAGTATCTTATTACAACTTTTTTCTATGATCGAATATGTAAGATTAGCTAGCTTTTGCGCCTTAACTATCATTTCACTTTTCTGTGTTTTGAACATATTTCTACTATCATCTACCTTGATACCTAGGTATTTAATATTGCTTACTACTCTTATTCCCTCTATATTATCTGGTTTCTCCTTCATATTATATATAAGTACGCTACTTTTGTCTCTATGTCTAAACCACACTGCTTTCCTATATCTATCACTTTCCTTATGTTTAATTCAGCATCCTCTACATTCTCAGCAAGCACTAGGACATCATCAGCAAAAAATAATACTACTAGCTTTATAATATCATTTTTAAAACCATTACCTTCCTTTTCTACTTGTTTTATAATCTGATAAGTAATTAATTTGAATAATGTTGTAGAGCCAGTACAGCCTTGCTTTATTCCACTACTTACGCTCAATTTTTGTTCTACTCTTTCCCCTATGTCTAACGTAGTCGAGTCTCCCACATATAATTCAGCTATAGAGTTTAGCAAAAACGTGATGTGTCACATGTATATAAGAGTCCCACAAGATTGTGCAAAACGAATTCAGGGGAGTTTCTTTAGATACCTATGGAATGGAAGCTGTGAACCAATTGAAAGAAATACCGTATTCTTACCAAGGGTAGAAGGAGGGCTAGCAATGATGAATATTCTACATAAATCGAAAGCAACTATGTTCAGAACTTTCTTATGATTAAGTGTTATGGTTTTTAAATTATATATTTCTATTGTAAGATAAAAGCTAGAGTGTTAATGGAAGCTTAAAAAAAATATAGAGATTGTACTTGATGCTTTAAGGAACGTATATTGTTCAAAGAATCATCCTAAGGTGTCTGTTGATGAAATATACTGCTTACCTATGAACTGAAAAGACTATTAACAAACTACAGAGTTATTGTACCCGCGTTTTAATTGGACACAGATTTGGAAGTATGTAAGTAATAAGTTTATTGACAAGAAGAGCAGAGATACAGTTTATCAATATCTTCATGAAATACTTAATACCAAAGATAGGCTGCATAATTATGATGAAAATCTCGAATGAAGATAAATGTCTCTTTTGTGGTTATATTGAAGATGATAATATATATCATCATCTCCTTTTACTCCCATTGACGCAAAGGGCCTCGGTTAGATTTCGCCAGTCATTTCTATCTTGACCTTATAATTCAATACTTATCCACTCATAATCACCCTCTTCACGATTCATAGTCCTCAGCCATGTAGGCCTGGGTCTTGAATATTTAGCAGGCATATTCTTATAGATTGACTAACTTTTCTGTCTAAATTTATACCTTTTCTACTTCGCTCTGTTTGCCTTTACTTCTCTCTCTCTCTCTCTCTCTCTCTCTCTCTCTCTCTCTCTCTCTCTCTCTCTCTCTCAATTGCAAAGTTAGTAGGAAATTATCATATTCGTAATCCATAGTTCTTTATTGCCAATTTCGAGGGAAAAGGGCCAGAAAATATTTCAAGAAATAGAGGGTCAACGTTATCCTAGAATTGGCTCCAGAGAAACCATTTACCTACTCCATCTTCAAGAAACCAATATTGATTCTCGATCATTCCTGACGACCTTCCGGAAACATTCTGGATTACATTGATTTTCCTATCTTTTAAGATTCCCAGGATTCTGAAAGTCTTCGAGTCTCCCTCATTAGAGCACTGAGGAAGACTCGAAGACTTCCAGTATCCTGAGAATCTTAAAATATAGGAAAATCAATGTAATCCAGAATGTTTCCGGAAGGTCGTCAGGAATGAGCGAGAATGAATATTGGTTTCTTGAAGATGGAGTAGGTAAATGGTTGTTGGTGAAGACTTTCGGTTCCGAGAGATTTTCACAGTCTTGAGAAGCGTGGGAATTTTGAAAAATTTAAAAATCGGAGAAATATCCTGCCCATGTCCATTTCTTTTTCTTACATATTGTAAGAATATCGCCTACTTTAGTTTGCTCTCGTATCAATGTTACTCTTTTTCTAGCTTATGTTGTAAGGCTTTAGTAAGGCTCCCAGTTTCTTATGTATAAGTTAATACTGGTAGGACCATCTCCTTAAATACTTTTCTTTTTAGAAGAAGTGGGTAGGTTAGGCAAACCAAGGGAAGAGAGAGAGGAACAAGGACAAAGACAAAAACCAAGGCCCCTGCTAGTTAAGCTTAAAAGCACCAAGGAAAAATGGGGAGTAATTGCAAGGGGGAAACACCTCAAGAAATCAACAAAAGAGGAGTTGAGACAAGTTTTCATTGCACCTGACCTCACTTTCAGGGAAAGGGAAAAAGAAAGGAAGCTGCTAGAGGAATTAAGAGAGAAAAAAGAAAATGGAGAACAGGGGTGGTACATAAAGAGAGGAGAACTAGTAAGAAACGACAATTTTCGTCAAGAAGCAAACGCAAGCAGAGCGAATTAGGAAAGGTATAAATTTAGACAAAAAAGTTAACCAATGTATAAGAATATGCCTGTTAAATATCCAAGCACTAACCAAGCAGAAATTAATAGAAATAGAAAACGAGATGAACACAAATAAAGTTCATATATTTTGTTTGACAGAAACGCACCAAAAAATAGATAAAATACAGCTGAGTAAAGGTCTGTTAAAGTTAGAAAAAAGAAGGGATTTTAAAGACAAAAAGGGTGGAGGGTTAATGTTAATTTTTAAAAACAATAACATCACTGAAGTAGAGGAAATAGAAACCAAACATAGCGATATAATAATGGTACAGTGCAAAATCCACAGCTTAGTATTCCTGATAATACTGGTATATTTCGCAGCAGGAAATACAGAAGAAGATAGAAAAAGAGATCAAGAATTGAAAGTGGAATGTGAAAATTTAATACAAAAAGCAGGAGAAACAACACCTTTGCTAGTTATGGGGGATTTTAACGGCCACGTTGGATTTCTTGGGCACCAACAAGTAGACAGAAATGGGGAAATGGTGCTAGATTGGATGGGTAACCACAACCTAACACTATTAAATGGAGATGAAAGGTGCTCAGGACTATACACGTGGAATAGACAAGATCAGCATAGTGCTATTGATTTTGTACTTGCAAATAATATGCTATATAAAAAATTTAAATGTATGGAAATAGATGAAGATAAAACAGTATTAGATATATCAGATCACAACTTAATAACAGTAGAATTGGAAGCAAAAACAAATAGTGAAAATAATTACAATAAAGGGAAGTGGGAAGAAATTACATATTATAGCAGTGACGCAAAAGATATAGACGAATATGTGAAATCTATAGAGAGAAAACTTGTCAGCAAGGATGTAAAAAATATTGATGAGCTAAACATAATAATGGCAGAAATGAAACAAGAGCATTTGGCTAAAACATATAGGAGAAGGGTAACAAATGAAGGGAAGACCAAAGAACAACCTTGGGTAACCGAGGAAATAAGAAGAAAGATTAAGGAAAGAAAGGAACTTAATAGAAAAAAGAGAAATGAAAAAGATATTAGGATAAAAAGAGAATTAGAAGAAAAATACAATCATAAGAAGAAAGAAGTACAAATACTGGTGAAAGAGAGCATAACGTTATATGAGAAAAAGAAGACCAGGGAGATAAGAGATGATAAAAACAATAAACTATGGGAAAACATAAACAAATTAAGAAATAGCAAAGAAATAAAAAGCGAGGCAATACAATTATATGGAGAGAGAGGAAATAAATTATCAGATGAAGAGGCTAAAGAAGAATTAGTAAAATTTTGGAAAACAGTATACAACACACATGAAAATAGAATAACTGAGATCTGGAATGAGGAGGAGGAGAGTGAATACCTGGATAATTTGAGAAGAGAAAACGACATTATAACTGTAAATGAATATAGTATACCTGAACATCTAAGGGAGCATTACGATGCTGTACTTAATGTCGAAGGAATAATTAAACCCATGCCCGCCGCTGAAATGAGTAAAGGTAAATTAGAAAAATGCTTAAAACGTCTAAAGAAAGGTAAAGCAGCAGGGCCAGATGGACTAAAGCCAGACTACTACAAAGCAATGATGATGAGTGATATATGCAAGAATACACTAGTGAACTGCTACAAAGAGGAACTAGCCAGCAAAGAAAAACCCAAAAGCTGGAAAGAATCCAGAACAAAAATGTTAAAAAAGAAAAACAAGCCAACAGCAAAGGAATTGAGACCTATAGCTCTCACAAATGTATCATATAAAATATACATGGCTTTTATCAAGGATGAAATAGAAAGGCATTTAAAAAGTAATAATGCCATAGAGGATAGTCAAGCGGGATTTACAGAAGGAGGAAGGATTGAGGATAATATATTCATCTTACAATACATGGTCGAAGAAACTTTCAAAAATAAGAAAAAACTCATAGTGGCCTCTTTAGATTTCAAAAAAGCTTTCGATTCCATAAAAAGGGAAGCACTGATAGAAACATTAAAGCAATACAAAGTACATACTAGTATAATTAACTCTATAGCTGAAGTGTATGTGGGAGACTCGACTACATTAGACATAGGGGAAAGAGTAGAACAAAAATTGAGCGTAAGTAGTGGAATAAAGCAAGGCTGTACTGCCTCTACAACATTATTCAAATTAATTACTTATCAGATTATAAAACAAGTAGAAAGGGAAGGTAATGGTTTTAAAAATGATATTATAAAGCTAGTAGTATTATTTTTTGCTGATGATGTCCTAGTGCTTGCTGAGAATATAGAGGATGCTGAATTAAACATAAGGAAAGTGATAGATATAGGAAAGCAGTGTGGTTTAGACATAAATAGAGACAAAAGTAGCGTACTTATATATAATATGAAGGAGAAACCAGATAATATAGAGGGAATAAGAGTAGTAAGCAATATTAAATACCTAGGTATCAAGGTAGATGATGGTAGGAATATGTTCAAAACACAGAAAAGTGAAATGATAGTTAAGGCGCAAAAGCTAGCCAATCTTACTTATTCGATCATAGAAAAAAGCTGTAATAAGATACTGATAGGAAAAACATACTGGAAAAGTGTAGCACTACCCTCTATATTATATGGAACAAATGTGATTAACTTAACAGAAACGGAAATAGAAAAGTTGCAGAGAATAGAGAATGGAGTGTATAGAAGGATGTTAGGGGGTGTAAGGAATACAGCAATTGTAGCCTTGAGAGGGGATGTAGGAGCATCAGCTATGAAAACAAGGGTAATGGATGGTAAGCTGAGGTACCTTAATAGCATTTTTAAGGGAGAAAAGGACCTACTTACAGCAATAGTCAATGATATGGAAGAAAAAGAGAGGAAGTGGTGGATGCATGTGAAGAAGTATGCTGAAGAATGTGGGATGGCGATGAGAGAAGTCAAGAGATGTACGAAAGAGGACATAAAGAAGAGAACAAGAGAATGGGACACAAGCAAATGGAAGAGTGAAATGGAGTGTAAGGAGAGTTTAATTTTGTATAAAAACTGGAAAAGTGAAATCAAGGAGGAGGAAGTGTATGACAATACATTTTCGTCAATTTTATTATTTAGAGCAAGGACAAACTCATTGGGCTTGAATATAAGAAACAGACACCAAGATGGAAATATAAACTGTGTATTCTGTGATGTAGAAGAAAATGCTAACCACTTTATATTATATTGTCCACAGTTTAGTGATATAAGAATAAAAACAATTGAGCTTCAACAACCATACAAAGAAGATAGTGCACAAACAGTTGGAAAATTCCTTTTTTGTGAAGAGAATATTGAAAATAAGAAAAGTATACTACAACAAATGTGGATGAAAAGAGAAAAACTAGTGAAAATAAGGAACACACAAAACTAAAAGACACAGAGGCGCCGTTGTAAAGGCTATGCCTCACCCCAGAACCTGAACCTGAACCTGAGAGAAAGTGGCCTCCTACCTTTCACAATCTCTTTTTGTTTACCAAATGTTCTTCAGCCCATGCTCATCCTTTTAATTTCGGTCTCGTGTCCTGGGGAAACATACATACATACATACACACACACACACACACACATATATATATATATATATATATATATATATATATATATATATATATATATATATATATATATATCTACTGTATGTATGTATACTTGTACTTGATGTTCTTATTTCCTATAATGCTTACAAAACGTAAGAAAGAATAAAAAACGAATAAAACATAACAAAAATGTCTTACTTTAAAATAAAAAATAATCTATAACGAAGATCACACGCATACAACAATTCTTAAAGATCACCCAACTTGGCAAAAGCTCATCTTGGGAACTGAAATATCAACATATAATTATCTGCGTTGATAAAATACATATGAGAGAGAGAGAGAGAGAGAGAGAGAGAGAGAGAGAGAGAGAGAGAGAGAGAGAGAGAGAGAGAGAGAGATTTACATCTCTCCCTGATTTGACAGAAACGAAACATTCGTAAATTAAAAGACAGCGGCAAAAATGCTACAGAAACCTGTATCTCCTTCAAGGCGAAAAAAATAATGCAATAAATTGTGCAACACTAAAAAACAAAATTGGCAAAATAGGAAAATTCTAAACCAACTCAGGACGAAAGCTAATTACATAATTGATTAACAACCGGCTTTTACTGAAGAGGAATTGCTATAAACAACGTACATGTCGCAATCGGCGATGAAGTTTCTGAACAAAAAATTTCTTGTAAAAGATGAATAATCACAGAAACTACAACAACAACTGCTTGTTCGCAAACTTGTTCTTTATTCACCTTCCACATTAAAAATATCATTTAAATAAAAAACACAAATTCTAGGTAAATAGTAAGTAATCTGAGAAACTACAGAAGGAATTCTGATTTTCCATCAGCTTGTTCTATATTCGCCGTCTGCATAAAAACTTTGAAATATAAAACAAAATTTTCCGTAAATAGTAAATAATCGCAGAAACTGCAAAAACATTTCTGAATTTTTTGTAAACTTGTTCTATATTCGTCTTCTACATAAAGAAATCCTCTAAACCCAGAACAAACTCAACCGCAAATCACTCCATACCAAACTATTTTATTTGCATACAACTCTCCTCAATAGCCAAAGTAAAACAATGACTACATTAAATAAAAGCACTACATTTTTCAACTCTCAGAGTAAATCAAACAAATTTTTATTCCATAAAAGATTTTTTTCTTTTTTTCAGAGAAAAAACATTGGAGACTAAACCCTATCGAGCACTGAACCCATTTTTTTTTTTTTTGAGATAAAAAATATTCAGAGAAACCCTTTTGTTTTTTCTAGTGGAAGGGAATTTTCATATCCTTTATTTTTCAGTGGTTGATTGATCCTTAATATTCAGTTTTTTCTACTATCAATGCTATAGTGAAAAATCCGGACCTTCATTGATCATTTGCAAAATTACATAAAAAGTAGCTGCTATGCAATTCCTTGTTGAGCATTTCCCCAAAACAATCAAATTATGTTGTTTCCTGTTACACATTTTGATCAAACATTGCACAAGCATAATTCGATGACAAATTTCCCACCAACATTGTAACAGTACCTTTTCTATTACATATCTTCCTTGAAGTTTTCGAAAGAAGTATGATACTCTGTAATAAAATTCTTAAGAAATCGCAAGATACCTTTCCCAATTACAGACTAAACACATTAGATACGTTTCCTGTCACAAACATATTCATTATGGAAAGTTCATTGTTTTGTTAAACTATCACCATTTTAATATGATATGAAAGCTCTAGATGGCAAAAATTAGTTCACGATATCAATGGTCTATCTTAACTCAGGTCAAACCAACAACCGGGAGAAAGAATCCAGGTGGCCATAATTGTTATCATTTATAGGTCAATTAATCGCTGCACCCTCACAGTAGAGAGTAGACGGTATATTAATATTCATAATTATGAAACATTCACATTGTGGTATTATGGTCGATATGTCTGCAACCTCAACGAGTAGATCCATTCTTATTTATTAGTGTATTCAACCCGTCAAAATTGACGGCTAAATATTTAGATAGATATGCATACACACGCACACGCATCCCCTCTCACCAGGGTATGAACACTCCCTCTTCACCGTACCCGAGAATAGGGGACAGCTGAGCGTGACATAAAAGAAATTCATACAGTATATATATATATATATATATATATATATATATATATATACATATATATATATATATATATATATATATACACACACTATATATATATACATATATATATATATATATATATATATAGAGAGAGAGAGAGAGAGAGAGAGAGAGAGAGAGAGAGAGAGAGAGAGAGAGAGAGAGAGAGAGAGATTTGCTCTTTATTATATAAGGGAAATATGACAGAACTGTGATACTCTTGCCAAGCAAAGCACACACAAATAAAGGATGCCCTATCGGCGTTTTCTTCAACACTGCAACCGTCTTCACACTCTACATCAAAAAATCGTTGAATGTAACACTCCTATTTCAGCTATATCATCATTCCGTTGTTATGTAGTCTATTTTAAAGCCAATGTCAACCTTATTGGTAAAATCCGTTGAGTGTAAACATGCAATTTTCAACTCTATGTGGCTATTTTGAGTCCTGTAAATACCCATGTTGCTTCTAAAAAAAAGATGGTGGTTCGGAAGCTGTCTTAATATTAACTCTTCCTCGCTCCCGTCACAAAACAACGGGTATTTGAATATTATTAACCTTAAACGGTTAGTTGACTTTATAGTACAGCTGCTTGGCAATAATGATAAAGGTCTGTTGAACTGTATGTATACGCACCAACTCTTATCAGCTGGAGATATTACTAAGTTGAGGGAATCACATTATGAGATTTAAAGGTCGCTCATGAATAGCAGAGCAAAGGGACAGTGACAATGCCCTAGACACAAACACACACACACACACACACACACACACATATATATATATATATATATATATATATATATACATATATATATATATATATATATATATATATATATATATGTAATCAGCACCCAAGCCTCCTCTCCACCAAAGGTAGGACCAGGGAGGGCCAAGCTGATGACTCTGCAGATGGACCTATAAGCTCCCCCAAAACTCATCCTTCGGTCCCAAGGATGTTGAGGTTGCAGACACGACAAGAAACTATCGAGCTTGATAGTGACTCGAACCCCAGTCCGGTAGATCGCATGGCAGGGACATTTCCAGTAAGGTGCCACAACCCTATTTCATTTTTATGGATATTTCAAAATCTTTAATAACAGCACAAGTAACGTCGAAAGATTCATTCTTTTACTCGTTAAGTTAAAATACCCAGGCTATTGTATACACACAAACAAACACACACACTGATACACACTCTCTCTCTATTTGATAACGTTATAATCAGCAGGATTTAGCCAGGCGCCTTAATTATGTGAGTGAGACTTATTAAGGATTAACGAACAATGTAATCGCCAGGTTCACTTTGCTTACTTAGGATAAGCAGTCAAGCGATGCGAGGTAGGATAAGTATAAGACTTAACCAAACCCAGTATTTATCTATTTAAAACAAAACATTACGTCAATATTGACTTTCTGACATATTTTCCTTGTTAACCATTAGACGAACATTTATATAATAATAATAATAATAATAATAATAATAATAATAATAATAATAATAATAATAATAAAAATAATAATTAGGCAACGAAGTAACAACAATCCAAACTTAAAACGAAAGCACTATAAACTTGCCTTTCGGAGAGAGAAAATAAAAACTGCTGTAAATCTTAAAACAAGAAAATATAAATACAACTTTACCTTTGGATTTAGCAACCATGGTTGGTTTCACCACTGTCAAGACTGGCTTACCTGGAAAAAGATAAAGGAAAAAATATAAATATAACTTAACATTTCAATGAAATTCTAAACTACTTGCTCGCTATTGACATCAGACTGTTGACAAACGATAAAGTAAACACAAAACGTCAAGATTGAACTGATCAAATTTCATCTGTCTAATAATGGATGCATTTACATAATAACAACAATATTGTGACCACATTTATTTCTTCGGGAAATAAAATCTTCTAAAACCCCTCAGGAGAGGAATAGGTAGTATGTTGGCCAAAGCACCCGCCACCCGTTGAGATACTACCGCTAGAGAGTTGTTGGGTCTTTTCACTGGCCAAACAGTACCGTCTTGAATCCCTCTCTCGTTACGGCTCATTTTTCCTTTGCCTACAAGTACATTGAAAAGTCTTGCTTACTATATACACACTCCTCTTTCCTCATATACCTGTCAATACTAAGATAACCGAAGAATTCTTCTTCATTCTAGGGGTTGACTACTGCACTGTAATTGCTCAATGGCTACTTCCCTCTAGGTAAGGGTGAAGAGACTCTTTAGTACTTCTAACGATGTCAGGATGCCAGAGAACTTCAAATCATTCATTCATTCATTAGCACTACTAAGAGAAGGACATTAAAAAATCAAATTATTGTTCTCTAGTCTCAGGTAGTGCCATAGCCTTTGTACCATGGGCTTCCACTGTCTTGGGTTAGAGTTCTCTTGCTTGAGGGTACACTATTCTTTCTGTTTCCCTATTTCCTTTCCCGACTGGGCTAATTTCATTGTTGGAGCCCTTGGACTTACAGTATCCTGTTTTTCCAACTACGCTTGTAGCTTAGCTAATAATAATAATAATAATAATAATAATAATAATAATAATAATAATAATAATGACATCTGGTCGCGGGACGTCATAGTAGGGTCACTCCCTTCGTGGCAACTTGGACCGAAGGCGTGACAACCAGATGTACGAATTTTTAGACTGAGGAATATTATATATCAATAGTTCAAACACATTCACGTCTTAATAAGACAAAAAGACTCGCTTCTCAATAGTTCGAAAACTTTCACTTCTCAAGTATAAAAAAAAGAAAAAAAAAAAACACTTCTTAATGGTTAAAAACGTTTACTTCTCAACAATTAAAAACATTAATTTATAAATAGCTTAATAGCATTCTCATCTGAAAATTTGAAAAATCATTCACTTTCCAATAGTTGAATAAACATTCACGTCTTAATAGTTCAAAAGCATTCACTTATCAATAGTTAAAAACATTCACTTCTTAATAGTTAAAAAAAAAACGTTCGCTTCTCTACAGTTAACAATTTCCTTTCTCAATAGTTTAATAACATTCATATCTGAATAGTTAAAAAAATCATCCACTTTCCAATAGTTGAACAAACATTCACTTCTCGAAAGCTCAAAAACATTTACATCTCAATAGTTCACAGGCATGCACTTCTCATTTGTTAAAAAATACTCACTTCTGAATAGTTCAACCAGAATCACTTCGCAATAATTAAAAGAATAACTTCTTCATAGTTAAAAAATATTCACTTTTCAATCAATACCTCGAAAACCTTTCCAACTCCCAAACAAGTAAAAGACAAGGAGGAAACGAGTGAAAAGGAATATGAGACATAGAAAAGAAATGAAAACCATGAAACGCTGCATGTCCAATCTTTACAACAGCTCCTCAATTTAGAGAGCGATGGGAAGATATCAGGTTTGCATCAGAGTAATAGCACCATGAAATATTCATGTTTAAGGAGGGCCCGGAAAAGGGGTTTGAGTATTTGCATCATTAACTTCATAAATGCTAAACGCTGATTGTAACAGTATATTGTTACAAAATAACATATTCATAAGAATAGGACATATTGATTGAAGCAAAAAGTTGGTAAGAAATGCGAGTACCCCAACAAGACTAGATCATATGAAATTTTATGATATGCAACTAACGATAATACAAATTTAATAATTAGAAATTTAACCTTTGGTTGAAAAGTCTCAAACAAAAAGTAATAATAAACTTCATTCCACTAATTTTCTTAAATCCTATCAATACTAGATTCTATGATTACTCATAATAGACAATATAATCATGAAAATTATCAAAGAAAATAAAAGTAAACCCCTAAAAATCAAACACGATATCCCAATAACATTGAAGTCTTAAAAGAATATATATATATATATATATATATATATATATATATATATATATATATATATATATATATATATATATATCCTATACAATAAATTTTTCCTATCCCACTGAACGGCAGACACTCGAAAAGAAAAACAATCTCCCACAGATTGCCCAAACTAGTGTGTTGTAGTTAGAAAAGGGGAAGGGGGTGAATCTGTTGGCGTAGGCGTGTATATCTAAATTTATCTAATTATCTGACTGTCATTTTATGACCGGTCACATACACATACATACATACACACATAGACACACACATATATATATATATATATATATATATATATATATATATATATATATGTGTGTGTGTCTGTGTGTGTATGTATGTATGTATGTATATATATATATATATATATATATATATATATATATATATATATATATATATATATACATTTCAGGAAATACACTGAAACACATCCCCGCTTTTCCCATCTATCACCCCACCCCACAGACAATGCATTTATTACGGTCATCAGAATTCGTCTTAAATTCGAGTACTTACTAAACCAGACGTTGTTTTACTTGATTGATATACAGATTAGCAGCTTAGTGGGAGATTTACATAAACATATGTTTGTTTACATAAGTAATCTCGAATAAGAAAATAATGTTTCCTGTTGGTACGCTATTTCTCTCTCTCTCTCTCTCTCTCTCTCTCTCTCTCTCTCTCTCTCTCTCTCTCTCTCTCTCTCTCTATTTACCCGACAATAAGCAACTTTTATCTCTTCTGTGAATGAAAGAAGTACTCTGTGCCTTAAGTAGAGAGAGAGAGAGAGAGAGAGAGAGAGAGAGAGAGAGAGAGAGAGAGAGAGAGAGAGAGAGAGAGAGAGACAAATGATGGAAAAGTTGAGTGGTAAAAATACGAACAAGAAAAAAGATGCTGATATTATTTGGCTAGACAAAATCCTTTATAAAAATAATCAATTCTACTAACGAACTTATGAAATGATTGAGAAATAAGCTAATATCTAAATTGTAAGAAAATTATTCTAAATCATGATGAATCCAAATCAAAGTTTTATCATTAATAATCCTTCTTTTTTCTTATTCATATAACCATTAGGATATTTTCTCTAAAGCATTAATATGAGATTTCTAATAAAGTCTTGGCTACGTGATTGTTAGTACAGATTCGTTGTATTAATTTTGGAGTAAAAAGAGTATAATTGCGTTAGATAGAAAGTATTCTTAGCTATTAAAAAATATCTATTAGTTATTTGTGGTTTCCACATAAAATCATTACACTTTTTCTAATATAATTCTTTGTATGTGTTCCAGTTTTAATCGTAGTCGGATAAAAGGTGACAGTTTTTTATAGAAAATGACAAAGTTCCAAGATAATTAAGTCTTTGCTTTGTGTTAATTTCACGTCAAAACGAACTTTTCCTTTAAAGTTTGGGCTTTTTTCAGGAGTCGAGGCTTTTTATTGCTTTAAAAAACTTTTAGCCAGTTTGGTTATCGTTTGGTAAAAGTTTCGGAAATAATGTGATGTGATATACCAGACACGCACTTATTAGTATCAGGAGACGCTTAGTTAAAAAACAAATTATTTTTCTAAGTTATCCTTGAAAATTCAAAATAAATAAACTTGTTTTTGTTATTTCAAAACACTGCCATTACATTTTTCAAAACTATAAGATTTAAACCAGACCCTATGTCAAAACGAGAGAGAGAGAGAGAGAGAGAGAGAGAGAGAGAGAGAGAGAGAGAGAGAGAGAGAGAGAGAGAGAGAGAGAGATGGTTGCAATACTTTCCTCCTCAAGGATCAGAAAGCTTAAGAAGTGTCGCCTGTAATCAGGGACGGTGGAAGTTAGATTGAAGGGAAAATGGTACCTCTGGTAAAGAGAATCTTTAGAGATGCAGAACTTAGATAGCAGATCTGAAATCAAATATGTATTTGACTTCAACAACAAGTTGTTTTCATATTCATTTATTTACTTTTATATAAATCAATAATATTGAGAAAAGGATTAATTACGGTAAAGGGGAAACTGTGAAATGATGTGCATGTATATATATATATATATATATATATATATATATATATATATATATATATATATATATATATATATATATATATATATATATATATATATATATATACACACACACATATATCTGTGTGTGAGGGTGTGTGCGTTTACTTAACATGATGATATTCATATATGTGTTAATAACCTACGAGATTTCCTACTTACGAGTATTAGTATATTGGTAACCAAATGTGGGAAAGTGTTGAAATAAACTGGATATAGAGTTCATGCACCCGTATATAGTAGTCTACATTGATACATTTGTAAACAAAGGTTTGTACTTAAAGTATATGTGAAGAAAGTTAAATGTTAACAAACGTCTTTCAAATTGACTACAGCCTCGTGACCTCTGAACTGTAGTTACTTCTTGAAAATAATGACCTTTGACCTTACAAGGTTTCCCTACTTTAGGGAACCTCAAATGAATATTTTAAAATATTCGGTTATCAAAATAAAAACATTAAAAACTTTTGAATATAAAACTCGTGGTCATAAAAGTAACAGAAAATATAATCGATGTAATCATAGTAATCTTTCGGGTGAAGGACGTAACCCATAAAATTATATTGATAGTTATATAATTTAGAAAAGCAGCATTTTGATCTTCCAGTAAATGTTCTCAACAATAACAACAAATGCAGCCGTTTCTCGTCAACTGCAGGGCAAAGGCCTCGTTAAGGTATCCTCACTCGGAAAGGGTATTGTCCTCACTAACTCATATACTGTATATGAACTGTTTGTACCAAACAAACGTCTCTATAGTTAGTAAGTTCTACTAATTGAAAACGTCTCTCCTCGAAATCGGTGGGTCATGAGTTCAGACCCGGGTCAAACCCGATAGTTTTCATTAGTGTCCACAACCTCACAGTCCAGGTGAGATCTACAATTCTATCTACTTAGTCATAAGTAACCCTTGATAGGCCCTATCTGGTTCAGTTCAGTTGGACAAGGGGCTTGGACGCGAAAATTGCAATGACTTGTGCAATGCGTGGGCCACTCATGAGCACCCTTAAAAAGGGGAAAACTAAATACCGACTCGACAATAATAATAATAATAATAATAATAATAATAATAATAATAATAATAATAATAATTTTCTACTAATAAATGGAGATTAAGCCTTATAATAATAATAATAATAATAAGAATACTACTACTACTACTACTACTACTACTTACTACTACTACTACTACTACTACTACTACTACTACTACTAATAATAATAATAATAATAATAATAATCTACTGCAAATAACTGGAGATTAAACCTGTTTGTAATTACCTCTTCCAGCATAAAACATACACAATAATCATGACCCCAATAAAAGTAAAAACGCATGAATTAACCTTATGAGAAGTAAAAGTTCTGGTTTAGTCATAATCCAAATTCCAGTTTTTTCCCGCCGGGTTCCCCGGAGACGTCGATCAGCCAAAGTCACGTCTCTTGGCAAAACTTTGGAACCGGAGGAAAGTCTTGAGAGTTGGTTAGGATTCTTAAGGATGCATCACTCACAACAAGACGGAATATGTCTCATTTCCCCTACATAACAAATAAAAAAATTTCAGATTATGTCTATATATATATATATATATATATATATATATATATATATATATATATGTATGTATATATACACATATATACATACATACATATATATATAGATATATATATATATATATATATTAAAATAAACCATATATTTTAATACCTTAATATCTGGATTCTCTTACCGACCTCAGGTTCAGAGTCCCAAGGCGAAATCACTCAAAGACAATAGCTTCTGTCTGGCCAGGGAATCGAACCCTGATCCACGAAGCTGGCATGACAATGACGATACCATTTAGCCACGAAGAAATTCATCATATATATATATATATATATATATATATATATATATATATATATATATATATATATATATATATATATGTTACAGTCAATCTCTAAATCCAGACAATTTGTAAAGTGACTGATTATTTTAGGTAATTTGTGAACTGCCTAGTTCACCCAGTCATTTTAAAAATCAGCTGAAAATCGCAGACAATTTACAAAGTGACTAAAATTTGGATAGATTTTCTTGGCATAATGACTGAAATGATCCTGCTATGGATCACAACTCTCCGACCCCGCCCGGCCGAGGAACGTGTGTGTGTGTTCTAAAATGCAACATTTTCATTATTATATCATTTTTTATTCTTACAATTTAAACTAGAGTAGCACCGTAATGAACAGACAAAAAAACAAACCTGATTCTCGAGTAAAACTTTATTTTCTAAAACCTGAGGAACGAGATAATTAAAAAATTAAAACCTAATTAAAAAATGGGACATTTTTATCATTATATCATTTTTTATTATTACAATTTAAACTACAGTGTCACCGACTATTGCACTTGCGACCTTTGTAAGATTTACAGCGATTTGTTTGACACTGTTTCTTGCCTGCAGTACAGTTGCACTTAGCATAACCTTGACCACCAAACATAGATGATTGCTGCACTGCCTGACGAAGTCCTATATCCTTTTCTGCACTTACTTCATCAATACTATACAGTTGATGGCTGCATATATCAAAGTAGCTCCTACTATAGCGCCCCTTGAGTATCCCATCTCCCACGCCTATTCGATACATGCCATTTTCGTTACGAACTAGAATAACACGGACAACATTTCGTGGATCATCTTTCCCTCGATCAACTAACGGGATGAGAATTGTCATGTTATCTCCTGGATCACATGGGACGTGTTCTAAACGACTACGTTTGACCATGCGCTCAGCTTGAGCTAACTGTGACCAGCTGATGCTCTTGACCGTTGAAGTGCTATGTCTTCAAGGAGCTGATGAAGTCTTCCTTGAGGATTCTGGCCACAGGTTGGCCTGACTAGATAGGCAGAGGCCTCTGCTGAGCCATCTGAATAAAGGAAAACAAAGAATAAATGCAGTTACTTTTCTTTCCTTAATAACAAAAGAACATTTGATTAATGGAGATAGACTTGCCATGTGGTTTTGAATTTAACCAAATTAGTTTAATATTTACATTTTATAACTAAAGATTTTTTATAGAGCAGAGCTCTCTGATGAACCATCTGAATAAACAAAAACAAAGAATTAATGCAGTTACAGTACTTTTCCTTCCTTAATAACAAAATTAAAAAAAATAACTAATGGTGATAGACTTGTCATGTAGTTTGAAATTTAACCAAATTAATTTTCAGTTACATTTTATAAAAGTATTTGTTTCCAATGCTGTAAATTCAATACCATTATCCTGCACCTTACGGAAGGATAGTGTTAGGGACAAGGCCAACACACAACTGCTCTGATTAGCTGTTCAGCCCACAGACGCCTGTACCCTTTGCCTGTACTGGTCAGTGTCACACACTGACTGTGAAAATGGCAGTGCGAGGATAACAGCTAGTTAAAACAAACAAACAATGATCATTTCCTCAGGTTCCTGAGGTCATTACTTCATATGAGTCAATATGTCACACACACACAAGATCATTTCAGTCATTATGCCAAGAAAATCTATTAAAATTTTAGTCACTTTGTAAATTGTCTGCCATTTCCAGCTGATTCATAAAATGACTGGGTGAACTAGGCAGTTCACAAATTACCTGAAATAATCAGTCACTTAACAAATTGTCTGGATTTAGAGATTGACTGTAACATATATATATATATATATATATATATATATATATATATATATATATATATATATATATCCCTTTCTGAGTGGGGTTTACTTAGCGTAAGGGAAGGGTTTGTATATCACCATGACTAGCTGTAGTATATTTTTTAATAGTCATGACCACCCATAATAGGTTGGTTTGCTGTGAGCGATCAGTAGAAAATTTCCCATTATCACCAATCTGCAGTGGCCAACGTGGTGATAAAAACTGGCCAAACCCTAGACATGAATTGACATGTCTGAGGCTTTTGTCCTGCAGTGGATTAGAAACGACTGTAATCGTTGTGTATATATATATATATATATATATATATATATATATATATATATATATATATATATATTTGTGTATATATATAAATATATATGTAGATATTTGTGTATATATATATACACAAATATTTACATATATATATGTAAGTATATATACATATATGTATATATGTATATTTATTTATTTATTTATATATGTATCCAGTCACGCTCAGAGGCATTGCCAAGCATATAACTACTCGGTCTCTCCAGTCCTTCGGGTATGGGAAGAGGGAATAACCATACCCTGGTGAGAGAGTGGGTGGGAAGGGTTGAATCTGTGTGAGCATATCTATCTAAATTTTCAGATGTCCCTTTTGACGGGTCACGTATACTTATATTACATTTCCTATGTATAAAGTTAAATTTTGCTTCTTAATGAAAAGAAAACAGCATAATTTAAGAATTATTAATTTATTTCCATTCTGGCAAATTAAAACTAACACTTAACTTTAAAGATATATTTATATATCTAGCTGAAACCTTGATTTTATCAATGGCCAGCATCAGTTCACAGTAATATTATGTAAAGCTAACTGTAGGATAAACAAATTTCTTTTTTTTATCATAAATCCTTTGGTCTTGTTATTTTATCAAAGATTATTTAACGTAACAAACATCTATAGCATGTTATGTCTATGCAGATAAAATCTTTGTTATCATTATTACTTGCTAAGCTACAACCCTAGTTGGTAAAGCAGGATGCTATAAGCCCAGGGGCTCCAATAGGGAAAATAGCTCAATGGGGAAAGGGAACAAGGAAAAATAAGATATTTTAAGAAAAACAATATTAAAATAAAAATCACTTTATGAACTATAAACACTTTAACAAAACAAGAGAAAGAGAAATAAGATATAAGATACAACAGTGTGCCCGAGTGTACCCAAGACAGTGGAAGACCATGGTACAGAGGCTATGGCACTACCCAAGATTAGAGAACAATGGTTTGATTTTGGAGTGTCCTTCTCCTGTCGTAGTTCTACATAGTAAGCTCCTTTTTCTATATCTTAACGAGTAGATTACTGAATTGAATCAGGGATTTTAAAATAAAAAAAGAAATAATAAAAAACTTCACTTAATGTTTCTAATCGCCGGTGATAAGTAATAAGTAATAAACAAACACTGACGAGTCACTTCATATAAACAAAGTGTTAAGTTGAATTGTTTGGAATTGTGAAAGAGTAAAACATGAATTAGCTAATTAAGATGAAAAGAGAAGGAAACAGAATTAAAACTCCTAACACCTTTTAGGAAGTGAAGATGACTTAGTCCAGGATGTACCTGAATGGAATCCCCTAGGCAGGAGAGGATGTGGTAGACCCAGAGAAACGTGGCTAGTGACAATCCGCAGGGGGGGTTGAGCTCAGAGATATGGCACAGGAAAGATACATACGGCGTGAATTCATTGAGGGTCTATGAATCCAGTGGGTGGCAGAGGATTATGTAGATTAAGGAAAACTCTAAATGACTAAGAAATAAAACTAGTTGAAATACAGAATGAAAGTATTAGTTAAAATAGGAAAAATAATAAACAGTAAAATATACTGACAATAGGAATGTATGTACACTCGAGCACACTCTTCTATCTTATTTCTCTTGCTCTCGTTTTGTTAAAGTTTTTATAGTTTATATAGGATATATTTATTTTAATGTTGTACCTCTTCTTAAAAATTTAATTTTTTATTGTTTCCTTTCCTCACTCGGCTATTTTCCTTGTTGGAGTCCCCGGGCTTATAGCATCCTGCTTTTCAAACTTGGGTTGTAGCTTAGCAAATAATAATAATAATAATAATAATAATAATAATAATAATAATAATGACCAATAAAAAAAATTATATCAATCCGCTTAGCTTCCGAATAGTATAAAAATTAAGGATGTATGAAATATTTAAAGTTCCGACTCGTAGAAAATTACACCATTCTATAAAAACCGCCTAAAACGAATCTCCCACTAAATTCATGGAACTGGTGCCACATTTCACTTGATTCCGTGTGACCTTTCATGAAACCAATGGGGGATCCAACGGTACATCTATCTCCCTTTAACGATTGATCGGGTGGGGGGGGGGGGGGAAATTTCATGGTTGACGAATTTTACCATCAATTTCAAGTTACTGAAGAACTCCTTTCCTTTATTTTGCGCATTTTCCATTAATGCACAAAATCACGCAAAGACCAAATTGAACATCAATGTTCACTGATGTTACGATGCCAGATAATTATAAATAATAACAACAAATGCAGCCGTTTCTAGTTAACAGCAGGAAAAAGACCTTAGACATCAACCGAAAATGGGTGGCCCTGACTAGTAAAGCTTAGCTGATCATTTAAAGTCCAAATTACTATGTATCTTGTGTATATTACAAACTACTGTACTTCTAGCCTTTATCAATAACTATATTCATTACTTGAATCCTATTCTAAGTAACTACTAGAGCAATGATAAGTATTTATGATTGTTATTGACATGTAGTTACATTTCCAATATCCAATCTTTACTCATAAATAACAGGAATGAAAGTTTCTCATTGATGAATAGTATTACACATTGTAAACACCAATTTGAAACTCCGTATGTTAAGCACTTCGTGATGTCACTATGTAAGCTAGTGCCATCTATCGGCATGATATCGATGCATACAAAAGTACAGTTGGATACAGGAATTACTGACACTTCTTTCTCTGAAGAATTGCACCTTGATACACCCTTACTGCGCTGAGTTCCTGCATGTAGCCCTGCCCACCACCTCTGCCATCTCTCCCCTATACTATCTGTTGGTTAGTCGCCGCACAGTAATGGTGTGACAGGGTGTAATTCATCAGAACGAGGTGTACCAGAACTTCCTGTGTCCAACTGTACGTTACCATAGAGCTATGGTCAATAGAGCAATGAACGTTTACAGATTTGCTTGACTTCATTAAATTTTCAATCGCATTGTCAAACAATTAAAAGTACGAGAATTTACTGATTAATCATATGGAAAGCTTCTTTATATCCAAAAGCTATAGACTGTAAAAGTAGCAGTAAAACCAAGAGAGAGAGAGAGAGAGAGAGAGAGAGAGAGAGAGAGAGAGAGAGAGAGAGAGAGAGAGAGAGAGGGGGGGGGGTGGGGAGTTGTCCTTTCGACTCTCCTAAGAACGGGTAACCTCAGCCAGCTACAAGTACTTGTCTGTCTAACATTGTTTACAGCGCCTTCTCACTTCAGAGTAAGTGTACATTATGCTTACTCCCGTTCATTAACTATCAAACCTCTTCGCTTTTACCTGGATTTAGAGGATTTAAAGGACATTAATAGAAAATTGGTTGGAAACTTATCACATAAACTTTTATGCACATACATGCACGAACATAAATGTGTAAGCATGATTACACTCACACACTATGTACAATAACAACAAATGCATCCGTTTCTAATCCACTGCAGGATAAATGCCAGTTTTTATTGCCATGCTGGCCAGTGCGGATTGGTGACGTGTAAGATTTTCGTCTGATTGCTCACAGCAGACCATCCTAGTATGGGTGGCTCTGACTAGTACAGCTTTGCTGATCATGGTGATAAACAAACCATTTCACCAAGTTAAGGCATCCCCACTCAGAAAGGGATATATATATATATATATATATATATATATATATATATATATATATATATATATGTATATGTATATATATGTATATATATATATATTTACATATATATATAGAATAATTTCTGCAATTCCTCTTCATTGTCCTCCCAGCATCATCATTAACAAATAACCCACTCCATCTTCAACTCATGACTCATTTTCCTAACCCACAACCTCGCAATTACGTCATATTTCCTTCTCGGAATTCTCAGTCTACATAACATTGTTGTCTTAGGCACACTTCTACACTTAACCAGCCACTCTTCGTCCACGTATTCTAATACATTGCTTCACTTTCATTATAAAAACATTTAATCACTCAACAGTTCATATTACCTACATATATATAAATATATATATATATATATATATATATATATATATATATATACATATATATATATATCACATATAGTCTTTCTTTCGATTCCATTTATGAATTCACAATCCAGTTTTTTTCTCTAGGGCACAACGACCCAAACCTCATGTCCGCATCTCTTGAGTGACCTTTAAACTTCTCGACTATTTATTCCGTACACCGTTTATACAAGTTTAACCCCACAAGGTTCTTTCATTATAAAGTTTTCTGTTGCAAATCTTACTTTCTAAATCAAACTATCCTACTATATAACTTGCTTGATAGGATAAATAATATTTACCCCTAGATATACCATAGAAGCTCTGATCAGCCGCTAAATCAAACTGGGACCAATGTATTGAACAATTTAATTAGAAATCCCATCAAGCCTTCTCGTCTGAAAATTTTCTCCTCAATTCTACACATACACATACTTACATACGCTCACACATACACACACACAAATACCCTTGCCCTTGAAAATGCTAGTTTAGCTGTCAAAATAAAAGCTCTAAGTTATATATAAGTTCATATATCGACAAAATATTGTTTTAAAGGATCCATTTCTTTTAAAATCCTGGTCGTCTCGGGTGAGTGAACTGAATAAGAAAGGCATCTGCACATCAACGTTCTCAAGATGCAAGCAGCCTTCCTAACGTTGCAAGCATTCCATGAACGTTTGAGGAGGTACCGTGTGTGTGTGTGTGTGTTTGTACTGTAAGTCTGAATGTATGCATGGCTGGATATAAAAAGTGTTCAGAACGGTGTTACAAAATTGAACGAATATGTTTAGAATCATGATACAGAATTCAATGAATGCGTTTAGAATAGCAATGCAAAATTCAATTATTATGTTTAGAATAGTGATACTAAACACAGTAAATATGTTTAGAAAAGTGATGTAAAAACTCAATGAATACAATTAAAATACTGATGCTAAACTCAATTAATATGTTCACAATAGTGATACAAAATTCAAAGAATATTTAAAAGATGCAATGTAATTATTAGTAAAAAATCAACACAATCTACAATGAGTCACAATTCCTCTTGAAGGCAAATTGCTTGAATTGATGAATGAATATTTCAGTCATTCTTCCTAACTAGTGTACGCGAGAAAAATGACAGCTTAGTATTTATATATGGACACAGAATCAACCCCCTCTCACCAGGGTATGACTACTTCCTCTCCATCCTACCAGAGGGACGGACAGATCTGGGCTTGATCGGAAAGATATATATATATATATATATATATATATATATATATATATATATATATATATATACATGATATACATATATATATATATATATATATATATACATATCATGTATATATATACACATATACTGTACATGTACACACACATACACACATATATATACATATATATATATATATATATATATATATATATATATATATATAGCCACACACTTCCTCTATATTATATAAGAGAGATATAAGAAGAGATAATATGACGTTAAAATATGTTCAAGTATTCTTTTCATATTTTCCAAAATTATTTCAAAACATGCAAGAAGACTACACCAAGAACACATCGCATTACCTGAGAAGATGACCAATCTGCAGAGGATGAGATAACAAAATAAAGAGGGTATTGTGAAGATTGCCAATGTCGTATTCGGAAGCGGATTCTTTCAGAGAAAATCTCCTTTATATTTTATATAAAAAAATAAGCTACTTACATGCATCATCCCTTTAGTGGTATCATGGCTTAGGATCTCAGCAACCTTATCAGGTTTTCAGTCCCTTCCTTTCGCTTTGCGGTCAAAGGAAATCTGTTTTACAGAATAATAAAGGTTTTTGAGACCCTTTTTGCTGTCGGATGATATTATTTGTGATCTTGCACCATCTACCCACCCCCCCACCAATTCAGGTACATCTCTTTTATTCCGGGGTGAAAATCCATCAATAATTGAGGTAGCCTATTGGAAACGTCCCTTCCTGGCAATCTACTGGAAGAGAGTTCGAGACCGCTAAAGCTCGAGAACTTCTGGTAGTGTCCGCAAGCTCCCCATCCTTGCAAGCTTGGGATAGCAGGTTTGGGGGAGCCTATATGTCTTCCTAGTTATTGCCTGGTCGTTCCTGGTCCTAGCTTAATAGAGGGAGGGTTTGGGTGCTGATGATTGTCCATCCCGTTACATCTGCCTTCATGAGCGACCTTTAAACCCTTAAACCTTTGAGTCATGTGATCTCCGAGGCTTACAGCCACCTAATTTTCTTGATAGAAAGGCCAATGAAATCGTAATCATTTGCTTCGTCTAAACACAAGTAAAAAACAAGTAATTCATTCTATGCCAATTGATTTTCTATCCATAAAACGACCATCGTCGATAACCAATAAGAAAACCTCATTTCACTGTCCTGGCAAATGGTCATTCCATTGGCGTTAATGATAAATTCATACATTCAAGAATTTACTAGAAACTAGAAGAACGCTGCAGTCCAGTACAATCCCGAAAGATAAAACGAATTCCCGCACCCAGCCGCCAATAAAATAGAACAACGTCATACTATACAATAAGTAATGAACAGATGTAGCCTTTACCCATCTGATAAATGTTCCCATGAATTCTTGATGACTCAGAGGGACTGAGGAGTGGAATGCACTATGTCACCGTCATGACGTAAAAGAATAATGTCCATTGACGTGATTCGCTATCTTCATCGAAAGGGTCTCTCCACATAATGTGAAAAGCTGAAACATTCTACTTTGTCAGGTCGAAGGATATCGACATTAACAAGGATATGAGAGATGATGTCTGCTTTTTCTGAAGAGAAATTGGACAATAAGCAAATTAAGGGTATTATTATTTTACAACTTTGTCGTAAGTCTAGATTTTATAGCTCGACCAAAGGTATAATCTTTACATGAGGAGGGAAAATTTGAGCAAGACAAACTTGAAGAGGTTCAACAGCTTAATGCAAAGATACAGAGACAAAGAAAATAAACGATTCCTTATTCTAGAGCGTCCCATGTAGTGCAAACTATAAGTGGTACTCTCTACAGGGAAGGCATTTTAGTGCCATAAGGGAAGTGTCTGTAGGAAGGAGTAGTACGGAGTGAATGTGGAAACATTAAGTGGTGAGACGAAAAAATGGGCATAATGAAAGATAGATTACTTTAAGTGAATGACAGAAGAGATGATCATTTCAAATGTAAAGGTCGCTCGTGAATACCAGAGGCAAGGAACAACACAATGGGCAAGAGACTGGACATAAACATTCCTTCTCTATCAAACTAGGACCAGGGAGGGCCAGGCAATGATTATTGATGACTAAACAGGTAAAATTATAGGCTCAACCAAACCCACCATCCTTAGCACATAAGGATGGTGACTTTGCAGAAAGTAATACAAACTATCGAGCTTTAGCGGATCTCGAACTCCCGTTCAACAGACTTCCAGGCAGGGAGGGACGTTTCCAATAGGCTACCTCACCTTTGTGACACAACAAGATGAATATGGTCCCAAAGAAGAAAACAAAAGGCAATAAATGAGAACAGAGAGCTGAATAAGAGCGAGTCATTTCATATAGAAATTACTGAAGAAAGAGTGTATTATATGTTTGGATCTCAAAATGAAAGAAGCGAAAAGAGTAATTGCTGTCTGAAGTGAATTCAGCTAAGATTCCATTTGAAGGAGTATTCTGAAAATTTGTTATATGTGGAAGGTACAGTTGAATAATGCAAAATTGGAAAAAGAATATATTTGAAAAAGCTTGTACAAATCATTGTTGATGGAAGAAAAAAAATTTAACAAATTAAAGAACAAAGAGATACAAAACATTGATGAGATTACAAGGACGGTGATGAGATAGGTTGCTAATTATGTAAATGACAGACTAACTACGGTTTGTAAGGTATTTCTTGTCAAGGAAAAACTCAAATGAATGGTGATAGGAACCAATATTCCTTGTTATAAAATAGAGGTACAGGGGAGATTGTAAGAATGTTGGCGCATAGCATTACTTAATATACCGGGCAAATGGAAATTGTCTGTTCAGGGGATTTAGCCCAAATCAATGAGTTATTGTACGAGTAACTACTGACTTCCTCCATTATTGGATTTACCCATTGTGAGGAAAATGACTATATGTCAAAAAACAAAAATTATAGCATAAAATGTCTTTTTAAATTATATTTTGCATTGAACCAAAATATCCTAAATCTGGTTTTATATTTATCAAAACCACTGAAGGAGAATCAATAGCCAAGAATAGTAATACAAGAGAAAGAGACTATCTCTCTCTCTCTCTCTCTCTCTCTCTCTCTCTCTCTCTCTCTCTCTCTCTCTCTCTCTCTCTCTCTCTCAAGTCGTTCTGGTATCTTATTCGAGGCTTAGATCAACAGACACACAAAGGGATAAGAAAAAAGAAAAAGGTCCCATTTTCCTTGACGTTACTCGAACTTTTAACAGCTTACTAATGAGATGTGTACATCACTTACATGATGATAACATGAAACAAACTACCAACCTTTATAATGAAAGGCAAATAAAGATACTATTTATTTACAAAAATGTATGATAAATATCTCGAAAGGAGGAAGAAGAAAAAGAAAATGAAAGTAATACTCAAAATCAACATGAAATAAAATACCCATTCTCATGTTAAAAAAAATACGAATAAAGATACTACATTATTTATTTACTGTCAAGTATATTTCTAAATATCTTTAACACAAGAAGTTATTGAATCAATTTATTAAATTACCAAACTCAGCTATGAGACCTTGAGGCAAAATAGAAAATATGAAATAGCAAACAATCTCATATCAAAGGCAGGCGCTACATAAGCTAGAAAACCATTATTAATTTCATCAAACAAAGAAAGCTGATGAAAATGGTCTAGCAATAACCTACAGCGAGGCCGTAAAAGGCCAAAAATGCGCGGGATAAATTTCCGGTTTCATTTTTTTTTTTTTACTTACGTTTCGCAGTGACACAATAATATCTGTGTATTAATCCTATGGAATAATTTCAAATAGATATCGGCTAAAAAAATTATGAAAGCATATTGGGCTGCCCCATTTCTATTCTATTTCTCTCTCTCTCTCTCTCTCTCTCTCTCTCTCTCTCTCTCTCTCTCTCTCTCTCTCTAGGACCGAGACAATGGAGCTTTAGCAAATTTCTGTCGATAAAACACCAATTTTCCTTTAATGAATTAGACTTCTCTTTTGTAGTGAGTGACATAAACAGAATTAGATTCATCCTCGTAAAGTGAAAATGCAGATAAAAGTTGAATAAAACAATTGACTGAACAGTCTGC
>NC_090746.1:69749933-69769933 GCF_036898095.1 Palaemon carinicauda | reverse complement strand
GTAAAGTGTTACAGTTTACAACAATAACAAGAAAATAAAAACTGAAATGAGGCAGCATTTTATTACGAAAATACCGAACATGATACCATTGTCATTTGATTATTTCAAATTTGTAGCTTATCTGAAAAAAACACTTTCGTCCAAACCTTAAACTTTAATAATTGCACTCGTAATTCTATTGCCAAAAAAAAAAAAAAAAAAAAAAAAATCATCATCATCATCATCATGATTTTATATATGCATTATTTGCGCTCATTAGTATCATCAAAATGCCATTAAACTATAATTTTTGTGTGATTAAGAATTATTACACTAAAACGTGGCTCGAGAAACCAACCATAACAAATTCCTAAGTAATTAGGACAAGGGGGAGTTAAAGTAAATATTTACTTTTCACTTATTTTCTCAACGTCAATAATAACTAACATTATTATACTGTATTATTGAGAAACCGTTTTCCCTACTTAATTTAATAAGGAAACAAGAGGAAAATGCTTTCATAGTGATTTTACGTAAGAGGTAAGATTTGATAAAATACTTTTGCAAAAATACACGAATATTTACATATACTGAGTAGGCTCTAATGTACTTACTATTGATAAATGGAATAATTAACCACAAGAAAATAAACTGAAATAATGGCACAATAAATGAATATCACCAAAAACATAATAATAAAAAAGGTTTACATATTAATATTACCAAAAATAAAATAAAATTAATTACTTAAAAAGAACAGGTTAATCTTTTACTGAGCAAATAAACTATTATGGTAACAGTAAAATCCGTTCAATAGATAAAAACCCATTTTAATAAAATCATAAATAAATGAATAAATCAGAGATCATAAAGGCATATCAATAAAAACTACATCTGAAAACGATATTCGTTTGGCAAAAACCAAGTTATGTGGGCTACATTATTATTATATATAAATATTGTATACACTTGACGTCAAATAACATTTATAATAAACATAAGCAAATAAAACAATGAACATTTCGTTCTTGTAACACATGAAGGTATAATGAATTCGTAACATTTTCTCGTTTTATATTATAATTAAAAGTCTTTTATGAATAATAATAATACAGTGACTTAATTGAAGCGTTAAGAAAGGGGTTAAAATTAGAAATAGGAATAACGTGACTTCTCCTTTAAAATACTAATACTAATACTTGCTTCGCAAGATATAATTACGAGAAACAGTTTATACATACACACATATATACATACATAAATGTATGTATTTATGTGTATCTTCCTATCTATCTATCTATCTATCTATCTATCTATCTATCTATCTATCTATCTATCTATATATATATACATATATATATATATATATATATATATATAAATTATAATTATATATAAATGCAGCTATTTCTAACTGAAGAACAAAAGCCTCAGGTATGTACTTGTATGTATGTATGCATTTGTGTATATATGTGTGTATGTATGAGTGTAGACTACTGTATATATATACACACACATATATATACACATGTATGTGTGTAGACTACTGTATATATATACACACACATATATACATATATATGTATATGTGTATATATATATATTATATATATATATATATATATATATATATATGACATTAACCACATTTCCTAAATAACATAAAATCAATGAAAAAATAATGTCCATCATCTATAATGTTACCCGTTGCAGATCACTTGAAGGGTATAAGAGATTTTAAAACAAATCCGGGACCTTTAAACACAGAATTATAATCCTCATTCATCAACTTTACTTATTATTGTATATTGTTGACAGATATCAATCCTTCATCGAACGAGATATTTTGATTCAATCTTCAACTAACTTCTTTGCGAAAAGAATCCTATCAGGTGAACCATAAAGTTTTTATAATCCTGATTTTTACTTGTCTTATTCTGCTTTACTAAAACAAGAAAATAAAATAAAGAAAAATACATTAAAAGCAAATGGAAATAAAAGTGTAACTTCAGCTTCAAGTTTCCTCTTTAGTCAGCTACTTTATAAAAGATTATAAAAAAAAAAATATTTCATTAATATTTTCTGAAATTGGTTGCTTTAATTACGTTATCTGCACATCAGTAACTCATTACATACAAGTAAATTCAGATTTTTTTTTAACGAACAATCCAGTATATTTACATAGAAAACAGCTATCAGAGAGAGAGAGAGAGAGAGAGAGAGAGAGAGAGAGAGAGAGAGAGAGAGTGTGTGTGTTTGTGATATAAAAAAAAGAATCTGACTGGCTGACCTTTGAACTCTTGCCCTTTCGAATTCCACCCAAAATGTGAAATTGAATGCGGTCAGCCAATTGGAAAGACAAATCTCCTACTCTATTGTCATCCAGTCTACCAAAGGAACTATTTCGTTTCTCTTTTTTTTCGCAAATGTTCTCTGGCATATCAACGCACTCATTTCTTTGATAAACATAAACATTGTTCAAGTCTGCGCTTCATTTTCTCTAATAAAACGAATCGTATTGAATATCTAAGCATTTTCAACTCCTCTCTAAAACTCGGATGAAGATAACCTCCTTTCATTGTTGCTATGTTATTCAAACCACATTGATTGATATAATTTTGACACTTTTTGATTATTGCAAATTCATACGATCCATAGTAAAGCCCAAAACTGAATTGACATTTTATGTTTTTCTGCACCATAAGACATGATTCACCTCCAAACGTTATAAACATTTTCGGTCATTTAATCTACTTTTGTAAATTATTTGTAGTTTATATATATGCTTAAAACAACCCAAAAAAACTTTGCCAAGATATAAAATTTTTTTATTTGCATTCATTCAATCCAGACCACGCACCAGCTTATGCGGTTTTATGTCATTTTCCCCGAATAGAAAATATGTTTTCTTAAAACGACCATATAATAACTTTTGATATAAAGAACAATTAATTAATTACAACATTACTTTAAGGTTAATTACTTATCATATCATAAAATGAAAAGATTCTTTTTAATACCCCATTCTGCCGGAAACTAATTTGATAAGAAATAAAAAAATTATAACTTTTACTTGTTTCATTGTCTCAATATTTTATTTTTTTTTTTCATTTCTTTTAATGGGAAACGCACGTTTAACATTTCTACCCTCACCAAGGAGAAAGTAGCCACTCAACAAGTGTAGTACAGTAGTTAACTCCTTGACCGAAGAAGTACTGTTTGGTAATCTTAATGTTGCCAGGTGTATGAGGACAAAGGAGAATGTAGAAAGAATAACCTAGACTATTCGGAGTATGTGTAGGCAAAGTAAAAATTAGCATTAACAAGAGAGAAGGATCCAACGCAGTATTGTCTGGCCAGTCAAAGGACCCAATAACTCTCTAGCGGTAGTATCTCATCAGGTGTCTGGTCCCCTGACCAACCAACTACTGTACCTAAAAAACACATACGCCTTTCAAAACATAATCTTCGCCATAACGAAGTTGGCAAAGGTAAAAAGTAGTTGAGATGAGTTCAAGGACCAACATTTTCTGACGGAAATACAAACTGAATTTGTAAATGAATAGGTTTATATATAATCAAAGTCTTTATTACTTTCCATTATTCATCAGAGCTACATCAAGAGAGATTTGAATATAAAAAAGAAAAATCTAAAAGAAATGCTTTGGGTTGTTTCGAGACATTTTTAGTTTAAAAATATATTCAAAAAAAAAGAAAACTACAATAGTTTAAATCATTGAAAAAAAAAATATTAAAAACAAAATTGGATTGTCGAACAATTGACACGCGCAAACAAATTCCATTTCCAGGCGTAATTGATGAAACCTTGCAACCGTGAGTTGCAGCGGGGGGAGTGGGGGGGGGGGAGGAGGAGGAGGATAGACACCAATCTGTCTATCTGAAAAACCTATGAACCGTGACACTCGATTCGACAAAAACCATTTTGTTCAATTCCTCGCTTCAATTTTATTAAATGAAACAGTATGTTGTAATCATTGTAAATACATCACTTTTACGCATATTGCGTATGACAACAACAGAAAATGCAGCCGTTTCTAGTCCATTGCAGGACAAAGGTCATATCTGGGGTTCGGCCAGTTTTCATCACCGGCCAGTGCAGATTGATGATGGTGGGAGATTTTCGTCTGATCGCTCACAACAAACCAACTTAGTATCGATGGCTCAGACTAATACAGCTTTCCTGATCTTGGCGATAGGCGAACTATTTCACCATTTTCAGGTATCCACACTCCGAAAGACACTGTTTTAAATAGCGTATAAACCATAATGATTTAACTCTACAGTATAAATCTCCATGCTATGACTCTAA
The DNA here is from genome assembly GCF_036898095.1 of Palaemon carinicauda. Taxonomy (NCBI): domain Eukaryota; kingdom Metazoa; phylum Arthropoda; class Malacostraca; order Decapoda; family Palaemonidae; genus Palaemon; species Palaemon carinicauda. The sequence goes on along the minus strand of NC_090746.1, from coordinate 69,765,624 downwards.
CACATAAAACACGGTGTTTTAACTCTAGCACATGAAACAAGATACTTGATCTAGAACATAAACCTGTTTTAATTTATGCAAATAAAACATGATATTCTAACACTGAAACATAAATGTTTTTTATCAACTTTAGCAAATATAAACTGCGATGTTTCAGATCTTGTGCATAAAACGGAAACATTAATTAGTTTGTTTTCATTACTTTTAAAACCGATTTGTCAGGATAGGAAACGATCTGATTTCATGTCAAAACTCTTAAAATTACCAGCTGAGCTACCTTGAATCTTAATCCAGTTCAGACCAGAAGGAAACCTAAGTAAAAAGGACTAGAGGGAAAAAAACGAAACAGGAACACATTACGCCATCGAAAACCGAAGCACAAAGGAAAATCTGAAACTTTTTCCCATCAAAAATAAAATAAGAAATTAAATTCGGTAATGTGTACAAGATTTTAGGGTTCGTTCGATAAAATATGTGATAAGAATTATCATCATCATTACTTTTATGATGATATTCATGGTGATGATAATGAGTATTATTATAACATTTATTATTCTATTACTATTATTATATTCTTTATTACTGTTGTTCTTATTTGAAATAAACAAACATAAAAAATATACAATTCTAAAAGACCATTACTATCGAAAGCAGGTTTCCAAAGAACAGTTTGACTTGATAAGAAAAAAAAGAAATCACGAAGAAAATTATTGTCTAACAAATAAAGATCAATCAAGACAAATATACATATACAAGCATAATTATTATTATTATTATTATTATTATTATTATTACTATCCAAGCTACAACCCTAGTTGGAAAAGCAAGATGCTATAAGCCCAGGGGCTCCAACAGGGAAAAATAGCCCAGTGAGGAAAGGAAATAAGGAAATAAATAAATGAAGAGAACAAATTAACAATAAATCATTCTAAAGTAAGTAACAACGTCAAAACAGACATGTCATATATAAACTATTAACAACATCAAAAACAAATATGTCGTAAATAAACTATAAAAAGACTCATGTCCGCCTGGTCAACAAAAAAGCATTTGCTCCAACTTTGAACTTTTGAAGTTCTCCTGATTCAACCATCCGATTAGGAAGATCATTCCACAACTTGGTCACAGCTGGAATAAAACTTCTAGAGTACTGCGTAGTATTGAGCCTCGTGATGGAGAAGGCCTGGCTATTAGAATTAACTGCCTGCCTAGTATTACGAACAGGATAGAATTGTCCAGGGAGATCTGAATGTAAAGGATGGTCAGAGTTATGAAAAATCTTATGCAACATGCATAATGAACTAATTGAACGACGGTGCCAGAGTTTAATATCTAGATCAGGAATAAGAAATTTAATAGACCGTAAGTTTCTGTCCAACAAATTAAGATGAGAATCAGCAGCTGAACACCAGACAGGAGAACAATACTCAAAACAAGGTAGAATGAAAGAATTGAAACACTTCTTCAGAATAGATTGATCACCGAAAATCTTGAAAGACTTTCTCAATAAGCCTATTTTTTGTGCAATTGAAGAAGACACAGACCTTATATGTTTCTCAAAAGTAAATTTACTGTCGAGAATCACACCTAAAATTTTGAAAGAGTCATACAAATTTAAAGAAACATTATCAATACTGAGAACCGGATGTTGAGGAGCCACCGTCCTTGACCTACTTACAATCATACTTTGAGTTTTATTAGGATTCAACTTCATACCCCATAATTTGCACCATGCACTAATTCTAGCTAAATCTCTATTAAGGGATTCACCAACCCTAGATCTACATTCAGCGGATGGAATTGATGCAAAGAGAGTAGCATCATCTTCATATGCAACAAGCTTGTTTTCTAGGCCAAACCACATGTCATGTGTATATAGTATGAAAAGTAATGGGCCAAGAACACTACCCTGTGGAACACCGGATATCACATTCCTATAATCACTATGGTGCCCATCAACAACAACTCTTTGAGATCTATTACTTAAAAAAACAATAATAATGCTAAGAAACGACCCACCCACTCCCAACTGTTTCAGTTTGAAAACAAGGGCCTCATGATTAACAAGGTCAAAGGCAGCACTAAAATCAAGGCCAATCATCAATAGCCAGAAAAACCAACTAATCATTATAAATTACAGTCGTATTTCAGTACCATTAATACAGCCAGGAACACTGTCTTATAGCAATACAGCACATACACACACACACACACACACACACACACACATATATATATATATATATATATATATATATATATATATACAGTATATATACACACATATACATATATATATATATATATATATATATATATATATATATATATATATATATATTAAGAAAAAGAGAATTCCCTGACTTACAGTTATTGGGTTTCTCTGTTATTGTGTCAATGTGTACAGCATTGTGCAAAACTGCAATTACTGACGAGAAGAAAGAGTCGAAGAGACTCTTGAGCGACGTAAAGAGGAAGGTCAAATACGGTCCATTCTATTCTCCGCTGTGTCCAACGCCTTAAGAAAACTCTTCACTGTAAAACCAGCTCTTCAGGAAAAGAGTTACTGTAAGTCTCTTCAAAAGGTATAACGAGGGATCAGAAGAAGACAAAAACGCAAAGGAAAAAGCTTGTAACAATTGATCCAACAAAGGATAAAGCTTTTCAAGAGGCATACCGAGGGATCAGAAGAAGATAATGAAAACGCAGAGAGAAAGGCTTAAAAAAATATTTTGCCATACAAAAATGTCTAAAACCAATGAATCCCACAGAGAAAGACTCATAAAACATATGACTCTCAACAGATAAAGAGCTAAACCAAATGACTTGCCAAAGAAAAAAAGCTTGAAACATGTGAGCCACAGGGAAGAAAAAGCTTAAAACAAATAATTCACCGGAGAAAAAGAGCTTAAAAAATACACAGATAAAAAGTTAAAACAAATGAATCACGCCATAAAAAGGTCACCAAATTCCAAAGGTTATATCGGTTTTGTATTGGTAAGTTTTAGGAAAATAATTCACCGGAGAAAAAGAGCTTAAAAAATACACAGATAAAAAGTTAAAACAAATGAATCACGCCATAAAAAGGTCACCAAATTCCAAAGGTTATATCGGTTTTGTATTGGTAAGTTTTAGGAAAATACATTTTCAATAGAGATAAAATCAGGGTAAACTTGCATTAGGGTTGTGGTGGCCAATGTGGTAACTCCAGACTGGGGTTAGAATCCCGCTCAAACTCGTTAGTTTCTTTGGTCGCTTCAACCTTACCATCCTTGTGAGCTAAGGATGGGTAGTTTTGGAGAGTAATCAGCAGCCATTACCTGGCCCTCCTTGGTCCTAGCTTGGGTGGAGAGGGGCTTGGGCGCTGATCATATGTAAAGTATATATGGTCAGCCTTCAGGGCATTGTCCTACTCGATAGGGCAACTTCACTGTCCCTTGCCCCTGCCATTCATGAGCGACCTTTAAACATATAAATGGAACTACTGAGAGAGAGAGAGAGAGAGAGAGAGAGAGAGAGAGAGAGAGAGAGAGAGAATGGTTGCTCTAAACCGAAAAGAAACAAGATAAGACTTCTAGAATCCAACCGGGTAACGATTAACATCGAATCAAATTACAAAACTTCTGCCACAAAACTGAGAAACCAGATGAAACTGACGTTGGTCCATAAGAAATACCATTAAAACTTCTCAAATGAAATGGAATATCAGGTCAGAAAAAAATCTTGTACGAATTGTGACGATAAAGACTTTATGATTTTCAAAGTGGTAAACTTTTCATATTTGATGCAAAATGAGAACCTTTTCTAAACTTTGATGCAAATCCCAGCTAAGGATAACAGGAAAGTTTTCTCTTTCCTTGAAAATAATGTCATTCTAAGGATATAAAAGTTCATGCAACACATGAGCTTCATTCTTAGTGGTCAGAGAAGGATAAGAACGATCAGAAAAACAGAAGGCTTTATTACACGAAGCGTGTTCTTATTCTAGATTCTTAAAACAACATTGAATTCATTGAGCTGGTAGTCCCCTCCTTATAATAATAATAATAATAATAATAATAATAATAATAATAATAATAATAATAACAACAGATACTACCGCTAGAGAGTTATGAAGTCTTTTGACTGACCAGACAGTACTACATTGGATCCTTCTCTCTAGTTACGGTTCACTTTCCCTTTGCCTACACATGCACCGAAAAGTCTGGCCTATTCTTTACAGATTCTCCTCTGTCCTCATACTCCTGACAACACTGAGATTACCAAACAATTCTTCTTCACCCAAGGGGTTAACTACTGCACTGTAATTGTCCAATGGCTACTTTCCTCTTGGTAAGGGTAGAAGAGACTCTTTAGCTATGGTAAGCAGCTCTTCTAGTAGAAGGACACTCCGAAATCAAACCACTATTCTCGTCTTGGGTAATGCAATAGCCTCTGTACCATGGTATTCCACTATACTGGGTTAGAGTTCTCTTGTTTGAGGGTACACTCGGGCACACTATTCTATCTCATTTCTCTTCCTCTTGTTTTATTAAAGTTTTCATAGTTTATATAGGAAATATTCATTTAAATGTTACTGTTCTTAATATATTTTATTTCTCATTGCTTCCTTTCCTCACTAGGCTATTTTCCTTGTTGGGGTCCCTCGGCTTGTAGCATCTTGCTTTTCCAACTAGGGTTGTAGCTTAGCAAGTAATAATAATAATAATAATAACATTGAATAGATTGCGACCAACTGTATCCATCTCACATTATTCTTACATGATTAATGATACTAAAAATTGAATAATTTGTTAAATTTAGAAAAAAAATTCCTAAAAACTTACATCAACTGTTCAGAAAACACTCAAGACAACAAATGTTCCACAAAACCACAATAAAACGAATTATCTTATTGTTAAGAGGGACATAAACAAGATGCATTTTCAGAAGAAAACACTAGATAGCTTGTTATACCTAAAGACTCCCAATTAGAGGAATAATAGATGAAAGTAATGATGATCTCTCTGACAGGTCATGTTAACTACAGAAAAGAATTCAGAAGAAGAAAACCAGAAGACTGAGCAAGAACACCAGAATAATGATCATAAAGTTAAAAGGAAGAGTAACTTCTTTCTCTAATTGAATAGCGTAGGATTTTCGCCCTAATTAACCACGTTTACGATAGAAATATAAGAAAAGACTCTTTAGCTATGGTAAGCAGCTCTTCTAGGAGGACACTCCAAAACCAAACCATTGTTCTCTAGTCTTGGGCAGTGCCATAGCCTCAGTACCATGGTCTTCCACTGTCTTGGAAAAGCGTTCTATTGCTTGAGAGTATGCTCAGGCACACTATTCTATCATATTTCTCTTTTTGATTTGTTTTTTTAGGTTTTTATAGTTTATATATGAAAAATCTATTTAAATGTTGTTACTGTTCTTGAAATATTCCATTTCAATTGTTTATTACTTCTCTTATAGTTTACTTATTTCCTTGCTTCCTTTCTTCACTGGGCTATTTTTCCCTGTTAGAGCCTTTGGGATTATAGCATCCTGCTTTTCTAAATGATAATAATAATAATAATAATAATAATAATAATAATAATAATAATGTTCTTAAATGGAATAAATATGATAATAATTTCAAATATATTCCCATTAACAAAACCCTCAAATACGCCTCACTAACAGAGCTAGATAATACAAAATAAGACAAGATTTATTTCTTCTTTGAGCTGTGGTTCCTCTCCTTTTTTTCTGACAAGGAAAACAAACTACCCCCTTCCAAAAAGGTGCTACTATAATTATGGAAGGATTCTGGCTGACTACCTTCCCATGAGGTCTCTCTCTCTCTCTCTCTCTCTCTCTCTCTCTCTCTCTCTCTCTCTCTCTCTCTCTCTCTCTCTCTTAATACATATTCTCATTTCGATCATCAAATGAGACAAATAAAAAAAACTGTCAAAAGGGAAACGAACAATTGTGTGAAATATAAATTGAACATTCAAATCGCTCTGATATGTTGACAACTTATAAAAATAATCTACTGCAAAAAAAGAAATTAAGTAAATTGGTTCACTACTTATTTCCCAAAAGACAAATATAGTACATAAACAAGCGACAAAGAAAACAAAACCCTTCATATTACCTTCACTCTAAAACTTTAGGCAGTTTGTTAAGAGTAGATCTGTTTGTATTAGGTAGAGATTGGTGAAGTGTTTACAGGGCCTCCTGTTGGAGGATATGTGAGTGAATGTGTCGGAAGAGTCTCTCTTAAGAGAAAAATATGTATCTTTTGAGCATATACAAATGTTCCTCGTATACCGTAGTAAATAATATAAAACAGTAAGTTACGTTAATAACAGATATCAAAGGTGCTGAAGAGATCTTCTTTCATTTATTCTTTCATTTCAGCTCAGCTCATCATTATCATGATTATTATTATTATTATTATTATTATTATTATTATTATTATTATTATTATTATTATTATTATTATTATTATTATTATTATTATTATTATTATTATAATTAATATTTGCTAAGCTACAACCCTAGTTGAAAAAGCTGGATGCTGTAAGGCCAGGAGCACCAACAGGGAAATTAGCCAAGTGAGAAAAGGAAACAAGGAAAAATAAAATATTTTGAGAACTGTAACATTAAAATAAATACTTCCTAAATGAACAATAAAAACTTTAACAAAACAAGGCGGATAGAAATTAGATAGAATAGTGTGCCCAAGTGTACCCTCAAGCAAGGGACATTGACAATTACAAGAAAGAAAAAACATTACAGAAACTTCAATAAATATTTAACAAAAGTTGCGTCATAATCTGTGCTTTATTGATCAAATTCCATAAAGCAAAAAGCTTTTTACATGAGACATAAGACGATTAAATTAAATGAAATACTATTTGTTATTTACTAAAAATATCTCGCATCATCATACAATCATTATTATCACTTCTTGATACAACAGCTTTATACACCAATGGAAAGAAATCAATCACAAAGAACTTATCCATAACTTTAGAAGTTTAAACTTGTATTTAATGCTTTTATATTGGACATGTTGCAATATAGTGAGTCTCTTTTGATAGTTTATATATGAGAGATCTGCTTTGATATTGTTATTAACCTTAATTAAGATACTTTGTATTCCTTATACATTACTTCTCATAGGTTTATTTTCTTTATTTCCTTTCCTCATCGGCTATTTTCCCTGTTGGAGCTCTTGGACTTATAATAATAATAATAATAATAATAATAATAATAATAATAATATTATTATTATTATTAATAACAACAACAACAACAACAACAATAATAATAATAATAATAATAATAATAATAATAATAATAATAATAATAAAAACATACGTTCAGAAGACTTGAATCACCCACTGAAAAACATACGTTCAGAAGACTTGAATCGCCCACTAAGTCTCCAGTCCAAATGCACAGAGGACAATCAAAGTGCTAATGACCATCTCGTGACAACATAAGCATCTCTGGAATGGACCAGTCAACGCAATTCACAAGCAATATTCTCGGGGTCTATTCTTATTTCTGACTTTTTTCTCTCTCTCTGCCTCGAAGCCGTTTTCTTTCTCTTTGGCTATTTTTTCACTCTCTGTTTACAAGCACTTTCCTTTTCGCTGATTTCCTTTCTATTATTTGTCTCTAGCCTTCAAGCTTTCTTCCTTCTTATTGACTTTATTTCTGACTATTTACCCTCCCTCTGCCTGCAAGAATTTAACTTCTCGCCGACTTTCTTAAATTCCATCCTTCTAAAACCTACAAGCAAATGATGAAAGTCCGCGCATCATTCGTGATTGCAGAAAACTAATATTACAGTATGTTTCTCTCATTAATTTCGGTTTAAATGATGGGGAAAAATAAAATCCCTTGAGAAGGGATTTACTCACTCAATGTTGTAAAAAAAAAATATGCGTCCTTGGCACGCTATATAAACTAGAGAAAGACCAATGTTGCAATCGAGACAATAAAAAACCATTCGCTGGTGCTTGCAGTAGGGAAATTAGGGAGTCCTAAAACGCAATAATCGGGGAGAGAGAGAGTTCCTGACTATTCATGATTTGGGCAATCAAGCCTCATGAAAAAAAAAATATACTCATTAAGCATAACATAAAACGAGGGATAAACTGGAGGCAAAATTCACACAAACAAAGCAATATAGTTCAAAAGAGTTATTAATTCCAAGTTGTAAACACGAAACCGAAATTAAACATAATAAAAAGCATTTTATGATTTCATTAGCTACTGAAAATATGTTAATGATTCATTATTTTCATACTTGCAGCGACTGTTCCCATGTTGAACAGGTTGATATGTATCTCTTTATTGTTTATATATGACAGGTCTATTTTAAAGTTGTTACTGATCTTAACATATTTCATATTCTTTATTCATTACTTCTCATATTCTTTATTATTTCCTTGTTTCCTTTTCTCACTGAGGTATTTTGCCTATTGGAGCACTTGGGTTTGGCAAGCTGCCTTACCAACTAGGGTTGCAGCTTAACCAATAATAATAATAATAATAATAATAATAATAATAATAATAATAATAATAATAATAATAATAATAAATGAAAAAGATATGAATACAGAAATATTTTCGAGTTTAAAAAACTAACAAACATAGGAACAAATGTATCAAACAAGAAATTCAAAAGCTGATATTGAACCAGGTAGCTTAATCTAATTTAATGTTATTACTGTTGTTAAAATACTTAATTTTGATCGTTTATTATTTCTCTATTAGTTTATTTCCTTGTTTCCTTTCCTCCCTGGGCTATTTTTTTTCCTGTTGGAGCCCCTCGGCTTATAGAATTTTGCTTTTCCAACTAGGTTTATAGATTAGCTTGTAATAATAATAATAATAATAATAATAATAATAATAATAATAATAATGATGATGATGATGATGATGATGAAGATGATGATGATGATGATACCAATAACAATAATAATGATAATAACAACGAAAACAATAATAATAATAATAATAATAATAATAATAATAATACTTAGGTCAAACACATTCAATTAAATCTGTATACACTGAATACTTTGTTCAATATTATAATAAACCCATATAAACATGAAATAAAAACTAAATAAAAAATGCTCAAAAATTGTATATAGGAAACAATGAAGAAATTGAACCCACAAATGGAGAGACTAATTTTCTTGGCTTTTGGAAAGAAATACTTGAAGAAAAACAGATGCTCTTTAAAAGAAACCAGACGTTTTTCTTGGCCAAATGCCATTAAAAGTCGAAACTTATCTCTCTCTTGAGACCAGTTTGTATTGTGAGGTCTCTCTCTCTCTCTCTCTCTCTCTCTCTCTCTCTCTCCTCTCTCTCTCTCTCTCTCTCTCTCTCTCTCTTTAAAGCTATTTTCCCCTTAAAACAAATAAAACAAACACAATGTCGAGTGTCGAAGAGTCTCTAATATGTAAAACTATTTATAATACTGTGAAGTGATGACATAGAGAGAGAGAGAGAGAGAGAGAGAGAGAGAGAGAGAGAGAGAGAGAGAGAGAGAGAGAGAGAGAGAGAGAGAGAGAGAGTTTTCAGAATAACGATAGCAGAAAAGAGCAAAGTAACATTTCTTAAGAGTAAAATACTTGAAATCCAGCGTATCCAAAACAGAACCCGGATTAAACTTCGGAAATTCGTTCCTCGATATTTCAATTTGATATCGAAAACAAAATGTCCAATAAATACCCGAACGTCTTCAGACACCTGCTGGATTAAAATCAGTTTGATACGGGTAGTGTCATAGTCTCTGTCTTCCACTGTCTTGGGTTAGAGTTCTCTTGGTTGAGGGTACACTCAAGTACACTATTTTATCTACTCCCTTATTTCTGTTACTCACTGGGCTATTTTGTCTGTTGGAGCCCTTGCGCTTATAACAGACCCATTAAGGAGACCTCACTTCAAACAAGGCTTCTGCATCCTTCGCGTCCTGGGCAATAATTGCATTTCACCACTGCAGGCCAATTAGAAGGAATTAGAAGGACGGAAGTCAAGCACTATTACATACAACTAATCTTCCATTTTGATCAAAACCAATAGCATCCTGAAAATGTTGGATGTCTAATTTATTTCCTGCATTAAGAGACTATTATCACACAACGAAAATCTTTGATTAATGCCAACACATCAACTCTAAAATCGTATTATTATGCTTTTAAATAAACTTGGAAAATGTCTTTTAAGTAATTGTCTAGTTTATAACTAAACCAGGGAAATGTCCACGAATTATCTATTTTGTTTTTAACAAAACAAGGAAATTTTCTAAAAATCAATTCTAATTATTCTAAATTTTATGAGAACTGAAAAGAATTTTATCTTCATTGCATAAAGAGATTAATTAACGCATTACATGCTTTAAAACTGTTAAATAAAAACATTGATTTTCAAATTTACCACAAAATAATGGTAAGATGGACGGATCATCTGTAGTTTACTACAGCTAAGCGTATTTCTTGAGTTTCAAAGCATAAAGAATTCAATTAATTTCTGTTTTAGAGTCTATTTAGAATAACAAATGAACTATGATGTTGCACTGTTCCGTTGTTTCTCAACTAAAATCAACGAAATGTAACAATTTCACAATTATAATTATAATTGGTCATCACCAAGCATTCTATTTTCCTTCACCAAAAGTGTCACGAGAGAGAGTCAAGAGAAAAATCAATCATAAACAGGTAATATATCTCTTTGATTTAATATAAGAAATTTTGTAACTCAGACATAAAGTGAATGTTATAGTTGCAAGTGCTACAATCTCATTCATTTCTATCATCTCGGTTTTAGAAAACACATTCTCATTTTCAATAACAAATTCATCAGATGTTTCCAGAGTTAACCGATCAAATTCATCAACAAATAGTTCGTCCTTATCTGAGGATTTCCAACATAGCCAAATAAACGCTAAGAAACATCATGGAACTTAATTGCGGCCTTTTACACCAAGATGGATGATGACGAAAAAGTTAATAATTATAGAGAGCTAGGTATGTGCATGGAAAAAATGCAGGATAATAGTAATAAAAGCTTATAACGAAAGGCTAAATTTAAAATCTGTGATTTAAGAAAAAAAAATGTAAAAACTAAAATAGTAAGGAATATACAAACTAATAACATATCTTTGAACAATTTTTCCTCAAACTCTCTCTCTCTCTCTCTCTCTCTCTCTCTCTCTCTCTCTCTCTCTCTCTCTCTCTCTCTCTCTCTCTCTCTCTCTCTCTCACAGCAATATTAAGATTTGTTTACTATGGCAGTATAACAATTCAAATGTAAACATATGGATAAAACCTTCTTATTCATAACCGTAAGTGTTTATATACTAAAATGTACGTATAGAAATCTACAGAGGAAATAAAAACGAATCACCAGAAGATAAGCTATCAAGAATCGAGTAAAAATACACCTTTTATGCTTCCTAGTCTCCCCAAAATCCCCCTTAGTGCCGCATTACTTACAAGAAAGGAAAAGTATAAATTATAATGAACAATACCTATACATCACAAAGGTAAAACTTATCTGAATTGTAAAAAGGTAAACCATGAAAACGCGGCCTTGTAGTTATCTAACCAATGCAACAGACGAAGTCTGTATACAACATCCTTTCCCGGTTTCAAATTTTATTTTCCTCCCAGGCTCTTCACTCGCCTGCTGCGAAATTGAGCGCGGAAACACCGTATGTCTCCGCCTGACTTTCCAGCTTCAAAATATAATAGAGAATTTCCACAATATTGGTTTATGTAAAAAGGGCAATATTCTCGCGTCGACAGTGAGGCACCAAAAGCAATGCTTCCGCGGCCTCGTAATCGTGATTTAATTGCCGTGAAAGGCAAAGTGGCTCGGAACGATCCTTTTCTGACGTCAGAAGGGAAAAACTTCAGCTCGGATCAATATTTTGCTGTCGTCAGATGGGAAAAACTTCAGCTTGGAACGATCCTTTGCTAATGACAGACGGGAAAACCTTAAGCTCGGAATAATCCTTTGCTGATGTCATTCGGGAAAAACTTCAACCTGGAACGAAACTTTTCTGACGTCACACAGGAAAAACTTTAGCTCGGAACGATCCTTTGGTGACGTCAGAGAGGAAAAACTTCAGCTTGGAACAATCCTTTGCTTACGTTAGACTGGAAAAACTTCAGCAGCGGAACGATCCTTCGCTGCCGTCAGACGGTACAATCTTCAGCTCGTAACGATCCTTTACTTATGTAGGATGGGAAAACTATAGCTCATAAATATCCTTAGCTGATGTCAGAATGGAAAAAGTTTAGCTTGGAACGATCCTTTGCTGATGTCAAACGGGAAATATTTCCGCTCAGAACGATCCTTTGCTGACGTCAGAATGGAAAAACTTCAGCTCAGAATGATCCTATGCTGACAGCAGACTAGAAAAAAACTTCAGCTTGGGACGATCCTTTGCTGATGTCAGACAGGAAAGATTTCTCCTCAGAAGGATTCTTTGCTGACATGGGACAGGAAAAACTTCAGTTCGGAATGATCCTTTGTTGATGTCAGACAGGAAAGACTTCTCCAAAGAATCCTTACCTGCTTTTATGCTAATTAGGACAGCGACATCAGCAAACTCTAGGCAATCTAAATTCCTATTACCAATCCAGTCCAATCCTTCTCCATCATCCCAACTCTTCTTTGCATTACAAAATCCATGAAGAGGATAAACAACACGTTCCCTTGGAGTACTCCACTGTTCACTGTAAATTCATTTGATAGGACTCCGCTAATATTACCTTTGCACTTGCTTCGCTCATGAACAGAGTTCATCAAATATACATACTCAAGAGGAACTCGTAATAACGCAAGACTCTACACAAAATTGGTCGGTGCACACAATCAAGGCTTTTTCATAGTCCACAAATGCCATCAAAAGTGGATTTCTATATTCTACACATTTCTATACAACATATCTTGAAAATAAAATTTAGTTAGTACAACTTCTACCTTTTCTAAATCCTGCTTTTTCATCTATCTTTCTCTATATAGTCTCTTTAGAATAAGCATACTATATATTTTCATGACAATTGGCGTAAGAGTGACGCTTCTGTAATTATTGCAATCAGTCAGATCTTTTTTTTTTCATTTTCACCTACACTCCTAGCTGCCATTCATCAGGTTTTGCCTCTTGACACCACATTTTACAAAATACTAATTTTCGGCCAATATCATCTCAGCCATTACTCCATCGCATCTAGTTTTCCATTTCTTTAGGTTTTAGGATAGCATCGACTTCAAACGCACTGAATTCATTCATGAGAACATCAAGATCTTCATCAGCTTCAGGTATATGAATCAATTTATCCCCTTCATATCTCCTATTCATAACCTCACAAAAGTGTTCCATCCATTGCATTCTTCATCTTCTGTTATCTTCACAGATTCATCTCTTTTTGTGAAGGGTATATCCTTCTTCTTTGCCCTCGTAGGGACTTCATTAATCATTCTATAAGCAATTCTTACACCATACTCTGTCCCTCAATTTATAGCTATGTTAGACAGAAAAAAACTTCTGCTCAGAACGATCATTGCTGATTTCAGACAGAAAAAAAAACCTCAGGTCAGAACCATCCTTTGCTGACGTCAGATGGGGAAAAGTTCAACTCTGAAGGATCTTTAGCTGACGTCAGATGGGAATAACTTCATTTCAGAACGATCCTTTGCTGATGTCAGAGGGAAAAGATCTTTAGCTCAGAACAATCCTTTGCGGATGACAGATGGGAAAAATTTCATTTCAGAACAATACTTTATTGATGTCAGACTGGAAAACCATCCTTTGCTGGCTGATATCAAACAAGAAAAACTTCAGCTAAGAACAATCCTTAGCTGATATCAGATAGGGAAATCCTCATTTCACAACGATCCTTTGCTGATGTCAGACGGGAAAACTTCAGCTAGATCAATTCTTTGCTGACGTTAGACGGGAGAAAACTTCATCTCAGAACAACCCTTTGTTGATGTCAGACTGGAAAAAACTTCAGCTCGGAACAATCCTTTGCCGATGTCAGATAGATAAACTTCAGCTCAGAACAATCCTTTGGAGACGTCAGACAGGAAAAACCTCTGCTATGAATGATCCTTTGTGGACATCAGACGGAAAAAAACTTCAGCTTGGACTGATCCTTTGCTGACGTCAGACAGTAAAAAAAATCCAGCTCAGTATGATAATTTCCTGATGGCACACGGAATAAACTTCAGCTCAGAACTATCCTTTGCTGATGACACACAGGAAAAACTTCTGCTTGGAACGATCTTTTGCTGATGTCGGCTGGATAAAACTTCAGCACGGAACGATCCTTTGGTAACCTCAGACAGGAAACACTTCAGCTTGGAATGATTCTTTGCTCATGTTAGACGGGAAAAACTTCAGCAAGGAACGATCCTTTGTCGATGTGTGATGGATAAAACTTCAGCTCAGAACTATCCTTTTCTGATGTCAGATAAGAAAAACTTCAGCTCAGAACAATCCTTTGCTGACATCAAAACGGTAAAACTTAAGCTCGGAATGATCCTTTGATGACTTCAGACACGACAAATTTAAGCTTGGAACGATTTTTTGCTGATGTCAGACGGGAAAAACTTCAGCTTGGAATGATCCTTTGCTGACCTCACACAATAGAACACTTCAGCTCGGAAGGATCCTTTGCTAATGTCAGACGGAAAAACTTGAGCTCGGAACAGTCCATTTCTGACGTCAGACAGGAAAACTTTATTTCAGAACGTACCTTTGCTGACGTCAGGGATGTCTGTGCCTCAAAAGGATAAGCCATGTAAAGCTCTCCTTGAGTTGAAGGCAGGAAAAGAAGAAGTATGAAGGATGAGAGTTATATGCTTAGAAAGGAGGATATAAAAGAAGATAGGATTGAAAAGGAAGGTTAAAACAGAGCGGATGGAATAATAGGTAGGAAATTCAAGTTATAACAAAAGATGGGAATAGTAATAAAGGGAGGTTATAAAAGAGTATGGGGTTCTACAATACGATTGATATCATGGGTTGAAAAGGGAGGTTATAAAATAGGAAGGGAAAAGTAAGATGGAAGGCCAAGAAAGAATCTCTCTTGAGGCGAGTATTGATCGTAGCAGAGTGAGAATATTGACATCACCTGACGACATAACTAATATTTGCTGAGAAATGTTGCTGACGAGTTTTTCTTCTATGGATATATTCTAACGTTTAATTTCATTACGAAATACTATGTAAGATGAATATTGGAAAAGGAAAGCAAATTCTAGAACTAATAAATTTAAATGATAATTCTGAAATTCAAAAATAATAAATTGACAAAATTTCTAGAAATGTAGACGATAATTCAACTTCAAGACAAAAGAGAAACGTTACTAATGTATTTTTGTAAGAATAAAATTCCAAACATACTTTAAAACAAAAACAAAGCCTAATGATTAAAATTCGTACACATGCTTTAGAATAATTCAGCCAAAAACACAATAGGGAGTAAAAAATATTCTTCAAACACAATGTAAATTTAGTAAAGAAATATAGGGAAAAATCTAATAATATAACTTCATCTAAAAAGGAAAAACATAAAATAAGTTAGTGAACGAAGAAAAGAATTCCATCTGCCAAATAGAGATTCAGCAAGTGGAGTGAAATGGATTTCCAACGAGGGAGGAATCGGTGTCTCCGACTCCC
>NC_090746.1:69744933-69747433 GCF_036898095.1 Palaemon carinicauda | reverse complement strand
AGAGATTCCTGTAAAATAATATGAATTTCCCCCTACAAATCCTTCACATATTTGTTTTTCCATTTCCAAAAACCCCTGTGAATTAACCTTTGACCGTTCTTGTTCAAAGCAACACTGGTAAACCCCAAACGAACTCCCACGTTCATCGGCAAGTTCAAGGCAGGAGATCCCACTTTGCAAAATGGAAAGTAGCCCAGCGGCATAGTAAGAAATATGAAACCAATTGTTCAAATTGTTCTAAAAGCACCAAAATTGGCACACATGTGGATTAATACATTCTGAACAATTTTGGATATGGAGGCATTCAAGATTCTCCCCGTAGCACATTTGGCGGCCATTTTTCAAAATGGCCGCTATTTACCGTTAGCGTCATTGAATATGTACCATAATTTGTCTTTTTGTGGATGCTAAAGGTGATAAGTGTGCTAGAGGTGATAAGTATTGTACAATTACACATACTTCTGTGCTTACCAAATAATTTGGCTACCATTTCACAAGAAAATGAATTTTACTTTGCAGCGGCAGCGTTGGTGGCAGTGACGGCGGCTGCAGTAATAGTATAGTGTTGATAGTCATGGTGCTTGTAGTAGTAACTTGTGGTAACATGGTGTTGTTTTGTGTCTTTGCAGGTGAGGCAGCAGCAGCACCACCTGACATCAGAGACGCGTTGTTCCAGACTGCAGCCATGGCAAAGAAGTTCCAACTGGTCGATACTTTTGAGCAACGTACTCCCACAACACCTCCTGAGACAAACTGGAAGCTGTGTCTTGTATGTCAAGAGGAGACAACAGAGTCACTTGTCTGCCCAGTACTGTCTAAACGCCGAGACCCTGGGAGTGGATACACGACAATGGCTGCAAACTTGGTCAAATTTGATGAACTCGGAGAACTGCCAAGAACTGTTCAGTTACAGAGACTAGATGAAGGACAAGGTGTTGAGGCGACAATGGTTGCCCACCAGGCCAAGTGGCATAAAACATGTATGCTCAAATACAATAACACAATGCTACGAAGAGCAGAGAAGAGACGCATCGCAAGCAGCTCAGCATTTGATAGTACTGACAATGTCCAGGCCAAGCGCGCCAGAACACACTCTTCAGAAGCCACTACCAGCGGCACCTCCTGCTTTTTCTGTGGAAAGTCTGGCACAGAGACCCTACATGAAGTAACAACCTTCCAGGTGGACACACGCGTACGGAAGTGTGCAGCGCAAGTTGGGGACAATGAACTCATAGCCAGGCTCAGCATGGGTGATATGGTGGCTCTGGAGGCCAAGTACCATTCCAAGTGTTTGTTGGCTCTTTACTATCGTGCAAAGACCACTGTAGAAGCCGAGCAGAAAACTGACCATGAAGGTGTAATGTCAAGAATCGTACTGGCTGAACTGGTCCTGTATATCGAGGAAACCCACCTAGAAGAGGGCACCACCCCAGTCTTCAGACTCGCAGAACTTGTAAAGCTATACACAACAAGAATGGAACAGCTCGGGGTTGTTTTGTGCCAGAAAGTTGGGATTTCATTAATAACTCAATGAGCAATTTTTACACCATAGCCATTCCCTGAATTCATAGCTTTGTCAGTCTCGCCTACTTTTCTATATATATATATATATATATATATATATATATATATATATATATGTATATATATGTATATATACATATATATGCATATATATATATATATATATATATATATATATATATATATATATATATATATATGAAACCAAACACTTGCCTCTATTATACAGGGGAGAAATTCCTGTAAAATAATATGAATTTCACCCTACAAATCCTTCACATATTTGTTTTTCCATTTCCACAAACCCCTGTGAATTAACCTTTGACCGTTCTTGTTCAAAACAACAGTGGTAAACCCCAAACGAACTCCCACGTTCATCAGCAAGTTCAAGGCAGGAGATCCCACTTTGCAAAATGGAAAGGGAACAGCTGCCTGCCAGATTCCCCTCTATATATAGAACATCAAAATCTGATATTAAGTTCCACAACAGGAATCCGTGGATACAGTTACTGCTCTATGGTGTGTGTGTGTGTGTGTGTATTTGTATTTGGTACATTCAGGTTTATTTCCATTACTTTTTAGTAATAAATATGACAACAGCATAAATTATTACGGTAACACATTCTTTCTGTAGTGTGTGTGTGTATGCATTATTTAGATTTGATTAATTTGAGTTCATTTACCGTTATTTATAATGAATTAAAACAACAACCAAAATTATTACGCTAACCCATTTATTTTTAATACAAATAAAATTTGAAACCAGTGTTTTACAAGAAACTGTTAAGATATCGGCTTCAATAAACTTTTTTGCTGAAAACAAATATGGTCTAATTTCCAAAAAGGTTTAATGGTCACTCATGAATGGCAGATGAAAGGAGCAGTACAATGTCCAAGAGACATACCATATATACATATGATCAGCACTCAAGGACCCCTTTTCATCCCGTCTAGGACTAGGGAGGCCCAATGAATT
>NC_090746.1:69732433-69737433 GCF_036898095.1 Palaemon carinicauda | reverse complement strand
TATATATATATATATATATATATACATATATATATAAATATATATATATATATAAATATATATATATACAGTATATAAATAAATATATATATATATAAATATATATATTATATATATATATATATATATATATATATATATATGTGTGTGTGTGTGTGTGTGTGTGAGACAAAATACGAACAGCCACACACACGCGCATGTACATACACATACTCACACACACATATATTTTATGTATACATATATATATATATATATATATATATATATATATATATATATATATATATATATATATATATATTACTGGCGGATCGAGAGACAGACAGACAGACATACAGGAAGATAGAGAGATAGATAGATAGATAGATAGATATAGGTTCACAAAAACATGTGCATTTGTCCCAAATACGTTATCTTTACGGAAACTGACAGGATAAATCGTAATCACAGCAACCAAGCCATTCCAGCCTCAATGTTACAACAAAACATCCCATAAACCATACGTAAAATGTCATCCAGCAGATACCGAAACATTTTCCACGGTTATTTGCAGACCTCTCAATTGATCAAGTATATTAAGAGACATTATTGGCTTGATTGAGTAAGCTTTGAAATAAATCATATCCGATTGCCATCGGTTTTTATCCAATCAATCTGTATTCCAATTAATGGGTGCTTTAGGTTTCGACTGATGACATATCTGTGGCAATATTAAACATTGTATACAGGAAGTAATTTAACTTTATTTCCGTTTAGGACTGGAAACACAAACATTCTTTTTAAGGTCTAAAAAGATTCGACCATTTTTTCGAATGAAAGGATAAATAATTTTCTATGTAATTGTCATTGTCATTCATAGATTCCCAATATGCCGTTGCTGTGTAATTTCTTCAAAAGACAAATCAACAAAAGGAAGCTGATGAATCTGAACAGCTGCTACCTTCTCGGGGAGGGGGTGGACTCCTTCAGGAGTGATTCGGTGCCCTAAGAACGATACTTCCTTGGCGCAAAAGGTACACTTGTCGTACCGGACTACAAGTCGAGCACGATGCATAGACGACATAAGTGGGCTTCACTGGAGGAAGAAAACACAAGTATGCCGTCCAGGTTGCATACACAGAAAGGGAGGTTCCCTAAGATGCCGTCCATGAGACGTTGAAAAGTGGCCCCAGCATTACGAAGGCCAAAACAAGAGTAATTGAAAGTGTATGTACCGAAGGGGGTCGTGATAGCGGTCTTGGGGTTGTCTTCTGGGTTTATGGGCACCTGATAATACCCCTTCAGGAGGTCGAGTGTGGAGAAAGCCTTCGCGTTGTGCAAGTAGGAGGTAACGTTGGCGATGTTTGGGAGGGAGTAGTGATCCGGTTCTGTCTGCAATTTCAGGCACCTGTAATCCCCACAAGGACGCAGAGAGCCATCTTTCTTTAGGACGATGTGTAAGGCTAACGACCATGGGCTAGAAGCCTTTTGGCAAAGGCCCATTCCTTCCATTTCGGCGAACGTTTGTTTAGCGTCTGCTAAACGATCCGGTGCCAGATGTCTGAATCTTGCGAACACTGGGGCCCCGTCGTCTTGATATGGGGATAAATATTGTTTTGCGGGAACAGTGGGTGTTTGACTTGACGAAGCTGCGATGATGTGGAGAGCCAGATCGAAGGGGCTGGGATGGAGAGGCCTCGAGGAGTACGAATTTCCGTTGACTAACCGTCAGTGAGCAACATCCATCAGAAGGTGGAAATGTGTCAGGAAATCCACACTGAGGATTGGCAATGTGACATCAGCAACAAAAAACTTCCAAATATATTTGGCGCTTCCAAACGATAATGTGAAGGTTTCATAACCGTGGGTGGGTATCGCAGATCTGTTGGTAGCTAACAGGGAGATGCTGGCAGACTTAGACAGACTACGCCGTGTCCTGAAGAGTGGCCTTGGCAGAAGAGAACGGCAAGCACCCGTGTCTACCAAAAATCGCACGGCCATACCTGCGTCATGTAAAAAGAAAAGATTAGTGATAGGGGAGGCCACCGTCACAAGTGATGGCCTACTTACACGTCTTTTGGCCACTGACAATCATTCACACATTTCTTCGCAGCAGCCCCGAATTTGGAGTGGTAGTAGCAAAACTGCATTCGATGGGCGTCAGGAAGTGGCTAGAGAGGTCGCTGATTGGGCTGTAAGCGAGGGGTGTTACATGTGGGTGGTGGGTGGCTTTGTTGCACTCCAGTGCGTCACGGGGTGGGTGTCTGTGTCCAACCGCATTCATGTCGGCTTCAGTCGATGTCCACTAAGTCAGGAGTGGGGGCGTTGATGGAGGTCTGGAAGGTGGTGAAGTGGCTGTCCATAAGGGCGTCGACTTTGGTCATCAGGTCCTTCATGGGAAAAATATCAACATCGTGGATAGCAGCATATACAGGTTCGAGTAGGCGCCGTACCCAAAGATCACTAAGTAGAATCACTTCACGAGAGCCGTATGCAGCAGGTTGTAGGCTAGCAATACTGGTAATTCAACTGAGGGCAAGCGAAGCATTCTGGTCCCCCAACAGTTGTTGAGAGAGCTGAAAAAGTTTCGCTATGCGGGCAGCTGGGATAGAGAGTACTGGTAAAGGAGGTATGATTAGAGATCAATGTACGGTATGACGGTGTCTCCTTGCTCAAGCAGCCAATCAGAGATTTCCGGGAAAGTGTCCTCGGGAATCCCCCCCGGAAACGTAATCTGCTTTGGTACTTGACTAAGTCACGCCCTTGATGCGAAACTGAACTTTACCATGCTGGAACTAGGCGAACGCTTCTCCACTGGTGAAGGACCGTAGTTTCAGGGGGGTGGCGTATATAGTAGAGTCAGTGTCTCTCGGCGGCATCATAAAACAATAAGACACAGCAGAACAGGAGGGAGCTTAAGACTCCGATGGTCATTAAATGTGCGGATGCGCTAGTTAAGTGGTAACTGAGAGACGGCGTAATTGCAACTAACTTTATTTCAGCACACAGCGAGCTTTTATAACAACAGTTTCAGTGAAAGCACAAAGCACATACTGTACAGGCAGAAACAAGTTATCAGTGCGAGGGGAGAACGATAACGACAATATACAAGAAACAGAAATACCCTTAGGCGTTGGGCACAACTGGCCGTACTACCAGCTACGGGGGGTATACGGGAAAAATTTGTGTGAAATCGTGGGTGTGACGCAAGGAGCACGCAAGTGTCTTTGACCTCGTAGCCCGCCATATACCAGAAGCAGAATCTTCACTCGCTGCACAAAAATGTTCTGCGGCAGTCAAGAAAATTTGTAGTCGCAGACAGGATGCACGTCTGACGCAAGTAAGCCGTGCGTGTGACTTACGTGCAACCTACGTGCCGTAGGATTTTCTGTGGCATGATCTCCACACATTGGTCGTGCGTTTAATTTGCGTGTAACTTGCGTCACAAGTACGAGCCACACACGTTTGTCTTACGGAATTAAAGGAAGTACGTGCAGATTCTGCGGCTGGTATACGGCGGGCAACGAGGTCAAAGACCATTGCGTGCCCCTTGCGTCACACCCACGATTTCACACAAATTTTGCCCGTATACCCCACGTAGCTGATAGTACGGCCATTTGTGCCCAAGGCCTTACATCGCAGGAGTTCATGGCTACGACTGAAAAATTCCCTGACACGTACGGCTAAAAATTCGTACGGGGAGTTGTGCCCAACGCCTTTCAGAGAACGAACGTGTGATACGCATACGGGGCAGGACCATTGCATTTACACAATACAGTACACCCAAAATGTTCATTTTATAAAACTTAATGTAAAAGAAAATATGAAAAACACAACTGAAAAAGTATTCATTTCCGTTTCAAATGTGACTCAAGCTTTTAAGTATTGTTTCGTACTATTGCACTCCAGTTACAAAAAGAATATAATCATCAATGATATGTTTGCAAGTGTAAAAGTCATGCACTGTAACGAATCCTGAATAATCTAATTATGATATAGTTTGTTTATGAAAGAGTCGGTTTAGTAACGACTTATTTCTATCAATGAAACTAATTAAACTGCCTTACCTGGCCTTCTCCTGTGCCTCTCACTGATTAAGCTTACCTGTAAAAGAGAAAAAAAAATAACAATTATTAAATATGAACATAAAATTGCTATAGCTTTTTAATATATAAAATTACACAAAAACCTTTTTTAGTAATTTCTTATTGCATTCACGTTTTAATGGTTTAAAGGGACAAGGAACAGTGGCAATAACCGAGACACAGATCATGATCATCCAAGCCCTCTCCATCAAGATAGGACCAAGAAGAACCAGGGAATGGCTGCTGATGACTCAGAAGGTAGACCTAAACATTCCCCAAATTCCCCAATCCTTACCTCACAAGGATGGTGAGGTTGCAGACACTACTAGAAACCAACGAGATTGTGCGGGTCTGGAACCCGCGTCCAGCAGAATGTAAGTCAACGACGCCTCCAAATAATGAATATCTTGTCCAATGCCGTTTTCTGGAGTATTAGATCTATCCAATCCTAGGCCAATTAATGCAAAAACGTTCCCCCCCCCCTCTCTCTCTCTCTCTCTCTCTCTCTCTCTCTCTCTCTCTCTCTCTCTCTCTCTCTCTCTCTCATTAAGCCAAACCACGTGGAAGCAGCACGTCGTTACAATGAGGCGAAATTCTCTTTGTAACACTCAAACGACCCGAATTCTAACAAGAAAGGGATAAATAATTCCAATTGAATTATGCCCAACAAAGCCAAATGAGAGTTTTTCATTTGGGAGTTTCTCATTTGAGAGTTTTGCATTTGGATACCCCTCAAAAGGGTCCTCCACAGATGGAATAATCATTCCCTAATAATTCATCTTCATAGCTATTCAAAGAAGGAGGAATCTAATGATTTATTAGATAAATCAATTATACCTTTAATTTAATGGTGTCGCTTAAGGAGCAATGGCTGCTTCAGAGATTCAAGGAAAAAGAAACAAGTTTGAATATACATGGACTGATGAATCATTA
>NC_090746.1:69712433-69729933 GCF_036898095.1 Palaemon carinicauda | reverse complement strand
AAACGCAAGTAATATCTTTGGGAAATATGACTGAAAATTTCCTATTTAACAATAATTCTGAAAAACAGTGAAACGCCTTAATCTTCGCCATCCTCTCATATATAATAAAGAGGAAGTGTCTGGCTCAATATATATATATATATATATATACATACATATATATATACATATACACATATATATATATATATATATATACATGTTTCGGCTCAATATATATATATATATATATATACTATTTCTTTCCCGCCACGATGAGTGGGAGGGGGGAGAGAGAGTAGATATACACTGGTGATAGGGGGTACCTAAAACCACTATCCCCACAACCAGTGGGTTGTAGTTAAGAAAATGGTAGGGGTGGAAGGGGTTGAATGTGTGTGTATAATGCGTGCGTGTGTGCATATCTACATATAAATATTTCGCCGTTATTTTTGACGGGCCACGTACGCTAGTCAGAAGAATTACGTAATGTTCTTTGACGTATTCCTTAACACGGGTGATTCGAAAAATTTTTTTTTCTTTGATTACTGTAATTAGGTGTCCATTAACACAAAAGAATTATATTTTGACTCTATAATCCCCCTTGGTTCCTGCTGTGTGTATCTGTGCATGTGGGTGTGTGTTTCAAGGTTCCAAAGGACCCTCACGATAGGACAAGGGACAGTGGCAATGCCCTAGCTAGCAGGAGAATCCCCTAGACAGCCTAGACTTAGAGAATGATCATATATATATATATATATATATATATACAAATATATATATATATATATATATATATACTGTATATGATCAGTGCCCAATACACCTCTATACCCATGCTAGAACCGGGGAAGGCCAGGCAATGGCTGTTGATGACTCAGCAGGTACACCTACAGTATAGGCTCCCCCAAACCAACCTTTTCTTTTAGAAATGATCGAGTTTGACCGGAACTCAAAACCCGGTCAGGCGATCGACATGCAGGGACGTTTCCAATAAGTTACCACAATTA
Organism: Palaemon carinicauda; assembly: GCF_036898095.1. Taxonomy (NCBI): domain Eukaryota; kingdom Metazoa; phylum Arthropoda; class Malacostraca; order Decapoda; family Palaemonidae; genus Palaemon; species Palaemon carinicauda. The sequence goes on along the minus strand of NC_090746.1, from coordinate 69,728,944 downwards.
TATTTCTTTTCACTCTACGATCTCCCTTGAATCCTATTAAAACATGAAATAATGTCGATAGGACGTCTACCTGCTGAGTCATTAGCAGCCATTGCCTGGCGCTCCCTGGTCTTAGTTTGATGGAGAGCAGGCGTGGACACTGCCCTGTCTCTAGAAAGTAGAGCATTATTGTCGTGTTCCTTGCCTCTGCCATTCATGTGCGACCTTACAAGAACTTACATCAGTAAAACCCATTAAAGTTTCCAATCCGATCCAAGACAGCTCGACCCATGTCTGTCATGAATAGCCGCAAAGGGATGCTGATGATAACCACGAAATCTGATTCATCTCTAATAGCACACGACGCCAAAGAAAAAAAAAGCTCTCCAGAGCCAGACCACAGAAACTAACTTTGGTCATTACAAAGGCTTTCTGAGGAGAGCCCTTATCTCGAGACTGTGCCTCAGGACCTTGGGCGAACAGAGAGAGGCGAAGATTGGCAAGAATTTGAGATAGAAGGTTGATAGGAAGATGGAGCGGGATAACTCTAATCGATTTTCACTATGAGAGAGAGAGAGAGAGAGAGAGAGAGAGAGAGAGAGAGAGAGAGAGATAGCTGAATTGAAAAACTATACTAAATAATCCCACGACGCTTCATTTTGCGAAAAAAGAAAAGCACCAAAGAACTGAAATTGCATGAAAGATGGATTAAAGAATAAGAGAGGAGACCGGACAAGTCAACATGCGAGACAAAGGACGACAAAAATTTAATTAAATTCCTCTTTGCATGGAAAAATGTTGCTAGATTGCAAGAGGAAAAACCACATTGGGAAATAAAAAACAAGTTAGTAAGAATATCAATATATATGTACACACATACTGTATATGTACACACGTGAATAAACAAAAAATAAATGTGTATCATTATCTATCTATCTATATATATATATATATATATATATATGTATACATATATAAATTTGCATACATATATAATGTTAGTGAAGTCTTATAAAATGAATTTCTAGTGAACAGCGGAGTACTCCAAGGGATTGTGTTGTCACCTATGTTATTTATCCTCCTCATGGATTTTGTAATGCGTAGAATAGTCGGAGAAGGTGAATAAGGATTGGAGTAGATTAGTGATAGGAATTTAGCAGACCTAGAATATGCTGATGATGCTCTCCTTGTTAACAGAACACCACAGGATTTGCAATGCTTGCTTACCAGAATGCATGAAATATCACACGAGGTTGGGATTAAGATAAATAGAAGAAAGACAGAGATGATGAGAACGGAGTATGCTATGGAAGGTGAGATATCATTGGACGGAGAAAAGATTAATGAGGTAGAATAATTTAAGTATTTTGTTACTATGCTCTCCAATACAGGGTCTTTACAATTAGTTTAGTGAAAGATTGAAAAAAAAGCTAACCAGACAATGGCTAGGTTAAGAAAAATGTGGAAATCAAATGGTCTAAAATTACATATAAAAATCAGAAAATATATCAGTTTAGTGAGATTTACTGCAAGTTACTGTACTATATGGACATGAGTCGTGGTATGGCAATGAAACAATATCCAGGAGATTTTGTAGATTTCAGAACAAAGCCCTCAGAAGGATATTGGGAGTTAAATGGCAGGACAGGAATAGGAAAGAAACTATAAGAGAGATTAATCGAGTGCCATATGTGAATGAAATCATGATGAGGGGTAGATGGAGATGGTTTGGGCATGCTCTTCCCACTCCCTAAGAGAGATTAGTTCACCAAACGTTCAGCTGCGCTCTACAAGAAAGTAGAAGAGTTGGAAGACCCAGGCCTACATGGCTAAGGACTATGAAGCGCGAAGTTGATGAAGAATGAAGAAGTATTGAATTAAAACCTCAATATAGAGACGACTGCCGAAATCTAACCGAGGCCCTTTGCGTCAATAGGCGTTGGAGGAGATGATGATGAATATATATATATATATATATATATATGTATACAGTATATATATATATATATATATATATCCATTTCTTAGTGGGGTTACTTTAAGGGGTGGAAGGGTTTGTGTATGACCATGGTCAGCAACGCTGTACTAGTAATAGCCACATACTAGGTTGGTTAGCTGTGAGCGATCAGACTAAAGTCTCCTATCATCACCAATCCGCAAACCACATACAAGACAAAGGAAATGTCTTTGGCTTTTGTCCTGTAGTGGACTAGAAATTGATGCATTTGTTGTTGTCATTGTTGTCGCTATACATACATACATACATACATACATACATACATATATATATATATATATATATATACTTGAGTCATAAATAGAACAACTATAATTTAATAAATTCATCATCAATGCCAATAACAGGAATTGGACGCAAATGTCAGTTGCAAATTGCACCAAGTAAACAAATTTCATGACAGATTTTCAGGAATTCCATTTACGGTTTGATTCGCTTTTTCAATTTCGTATCTGTCATTCGAAGGGAGGATTCAAAATAAATCACCTAACTCCAATACGGGGCCAATCTTACCTCTTTTTGGATTTATCGAATTAAAAAAAAAAAAATCTTGAAATTTATCGAATACAATCGGCATATGTATTCTTATTATGCAAAAAAAAAAAAAAAAAAAAAACATTGCGTACAAGTATTATTGATTTCTCATATCACTATCTCCATTCAGTGAAAGTCTTGAGGTCAAAGAAAACTAAAAATGTGATACACTGAATACGGAAAATGTTTGCAAACTATTATGAACTATTGTTCTTTAAATAAGTACTCATTAGGCAAAATAACCAATGTTAGCCATGGCAACGAAGAGTAAATACAAACATTTATATATATATATATATATATCTATATATATATATATGTATGTGTGTGTGTGTGTGTAATACAAACACACACATATACATATATATATATATATATATACATATATATATATATATATATATAGATGTATATAGATGTATATATATATATATATATATGTAACACACACACACACCACACATATATATATATATATATATACATATATGAGACAACACATTAATAAACACGAGCAATCAGAGATTTCAGACCTACGCCAATGAAGTGTATCAACATTGTACTCAAGTCTACGGACAAGTCTTTCCCCTTTTCATATGGAGACCGTGAATGAATTTACGGTTTTACAATAACAATGATAATCAGAATAGTGATCTTGATCCGGATCCCCTTCAAAATTCAATCTGTTCTTTCAGGCCATAATACATACAAGTTGTCAAAATTTGCCGAAATCAGGTAATAAATTTGGACGAAATCCTCTTCAAAGACAAACAAACATAAATAAATATACGCATGTAAGGAGTGTATTAAGAATCAATTTGATTTTCATTAAAACTAGTCGACCAATACCTTTTTAAGTATTTATTTTTTTCAAGGATGTTTTTACTTGATAAATTTTTTAATGTCATGTTCATTTGAATGTCAGAATTTAACTTTTATGCAAATATATTTGTTATTCATTGGTTTTAGAGATATATGTTAGACAAGTATTTTCTAGGCTACTTTCTCAAAATAACTTTGATTTTGACCCATTTTACTTGATTTTAATATAACTAATTTGACTGGTATTGTTTGTGTTTGTAATTAACAAATGATTTTATTACCAAAATTCAACTCTTCTTTAATCATGTTAAAATTTGACAGCTGAGTATGTATGGTCTGGTAAATATTCCATCGCCAGTAATTTTTACCTTATTACATTATCCAACGTTCCAAGTAAATTAAAATAAAAACATTTGTATTTTTTGGGGTGGGTTAATTCTTTAAATCATTTACAAATCTTTTGATTCCAAAATATTTTACAAACCATATAAAATAATTCAGGGATGAAACCTCAAATATTGCAGATAAATGGTGTTCCATAAAACACCAGATGTTATATATTCTCTTTTCAACACCTGGCCCAAGACTGTATTTTCTTACGTTTACAGTATTTATCAGCTTACATTACTATTATAAAGCCTATATATATATATATATATATATATATAAAGAGAGAGAGGAGAGAGAGAGAGAGAGAGAGAGAGAGAGAGAGCACGGTTACTTCAACATGATTTTGAGTTATGAACTTCAATAATCAGATTTAAATGCATTGTTTTGTGTCTTGTCCTAACAGCTACTGTTCGTATATTTTTTTTCTTACTGATTTCCTTGTCAATTATGCTGACAAGAGACAAGGAAAACAATTTTATTGCAACTACAAGAACAGCTACTGTTGATATCTAGTTTTTCCTTCCTTCCTGATTTCCCTGGCAATCATACCGACGTGAGAAAAATACTTGCTCTTGCATTCACACGAAAAGCTCTGTTGAAAACTGCAAGGATAAATCCGAGAATCACTCTGTCTAAGTGAGATAGAAAAAAAGTCGATATGTTTTTTGCAAAACATTTCCAAAAGCTGAATTTCATGCTTTAACGAGTGTAGTCAGTCCTCGACGCATGATTTCAGGTATTAAAGGAAAAGGCAGCATTTTTGTCGACGTCCTCCGTCGGGCAAATATCTGCTAAATATTTCTGTGGAGAAAGACTGTGCACATTCTTCTTTTATTGAAAGGAATTCCATCTCTTTTATTATATATATATATATATATGCATACATATATAAATATGTATATATATATATATATATATGTATGTGTATATATACATATGTATATATATATATATGTGTGTGTGTGCATAAGAAGAAATCTATAGAGTAACTGTCAAATCATCAAATAATTTGCAATACACACACACACACACACACACACACATATATATATATATATATATATCTGTGTGTCTGTATGTATTTATACATAAGGTAAAAATCGGAAGAGTGATTGACAATCATAAAAATTTGATAGAGGTTGTCTGGTAAATCATGTTACAAATCATATAAATTAATGCTAAAAATACAATGTAAAAAAACTTGTACCTTGTAAATTCAAGCAGATTATAAATGACTTTATGAAAAAGGCCATTTCATGATTGATTCTGGTACCGATAATGTTAATGCCCAAAGACCTACGAGGGATAATAAGTTAGAAAAGGCGAGGAATGTCCTTAGGAAGAAGGATATTCGCCATATCGAGGCTCAAAACTACAAACTACTAGTAATTTTGTTCCAGCTTTGGCCAGTTTGTGGAATGATCTTTCTAATCGGGTAGTTGAATCGGTGGAAATTCAAAAGTTCAAACTTGCCGCAGTTTTTATGTTGAATAGGCTGTCATAATTCTCTTTTTATAATTCATTTATGAAACACATATTTTAATTTAGTTACTGTTATAAAAATATGTTACCTTAATTGTTAATTACTTCTCTTGTAGCTTATATATTTCGTTATTCACTTTCGTCACTGGGCTATTTTTTCCCTGTTGGAGCTCTTGGGCCTATAGCATCCTGCTTTTCCAAATAGGGTTGTAGCTTAGCTAGTAGTAGTAGTAATAATAGTAGTAGTAGTAGTAGTAGTAGTAGTACTTACAAAGCTACAACCCTAGTTGGAAAAGCAGGATGCTATAAGCACAGGGGCCCTAACAGGGAAAATATCCCAGTGAGGAAAGGAAAAAACGAAAAATAAAATATTTTAAGAACAATAACAACATTAAAATAAATATTTCCCATATAAACTATAAAAAATATGACAATATAAGAGGAAGCGAAATAAGATAGAAGAGTGTGCCCGAGTGTACCCTCAAGCAAGAGAACTCTAACCCAAGACAGTGAAAGACCATGGTACAGAGGTTACGGGCTCTACCTAAGAGGAAAGTACCCACTGAAAAATTACATTGCAGAGGTTAACCCTCGAGAGAAGAAGAATTGTTCGGTATTCTCAGTGTCGTCAGGTGTATGAGGACAGAGGAGGATATGCAAAGAATAGGCCAGACTATTCGGTGTATGTGAGGGCAAAAGAAAAATGAACCGTAACCAGAGAGAAGGATCCAATGTAGTACTGTCTGGCCAGTCAAAGGACCCCATAACTCTCTAGCGGTATTATCTCAACGGGTGGCTGGTGCCCTAGCCAACCTACTACCTGTAGTAGTAATAGAAGTAGTAATAACAATATTATCATTATTATTATTATTATTATTATTACTATTATTATTATCATTACTATTATTATTATTATTATTATTATTACTATCATTATTATTATAAATAATAATAATAATAATAATAATAATAATAAATAATAAATAATAAATAATAATAATAATAATAATAATAATAATAATGATAATAATAATAATAATAATAATAATAAAGAGGGCAAAAACAGGATGGATGATGAAGTCTTTCCTGGTAAGCTTCGGGTAACGAGGTAGGTCTGGTGTAAACAGGGAAGAGAGAGGAACGTCATCGCATAAAAGGACTGCTTTCGGGCGTCATTGCATTTCGAAGATGAGGGAGACCCAATAAACGCGAAAATAGAACGAAGCAAGAGACGAAGGCTGTGTATACTTTTCCGTTCCCTCATCAGATGTGGGATTTTTTCTTATTTTTTTTTCTCTATTTCTTTTTTCTTTATTTCTACTTTTCTCTTTTTTCCATTTTGATCTTTTATCTATTCTTTTCTTTTTTCAAGTTTTTTCATTTGTTTATTTTTCTATTCTTTCCCTCTTTTTAATATTTCTATTTTTTTATTTTTCTATTTTTTTCTATTATTTTCCTCTCCTTTAAATTTCTATCTTTACCTTATATCTTCTTTTCTTTTTTTTTTCCTTTTTTCTTTGTTCTTTAATCTTTTTCCATTTTTCCTTGTTCTTCCCTATGGATGATTGAATATCGAAAATGGGCTTCTCGGAGATTGGGGTTATTTTCCCCAAATGAAATTCGGCTTAAGATGGCCCCCTTGAGAAATCAGCTGATCCAAAAAAAAAAAAAAAAAAAAAAGGGTAATCTTTATCTGGGCACCTCATCTGAACTGCTATTAGGTTCAAATTTATATCAGTAAATCTTATATTCGTTCTAAGCTAAAATCTATATTTCTTAAAAAAGCCAATTTTATATTCGTTATAAGCTCTATTTCATATTTCTTATAAAGACTATTTCATATTCCTTAGGTCAAATTTATATTTCTTAAAGAGTCAATTTTATATTTGTTAGGTTAATTTTATATTTCCTATAAAGTCAATTTCATATTAATTATAAGGTTAATCTTATATTTCTTAAAAAGTCAATTTTATATTCTTTAGGTCAATTTTATATCTGTTATAATCTCAATTTTATATTTCCTTAAAAAGTCAATTTTATATTTGTTATAATCTCAATTTTATATTTCTTATAAAGTTAATTTTATATTCGTTATAAGATCAATTTTATATTTCAAATAAAGTCAATTTTATAATCGTTACAATGCCAATTTTATATTTCGTATATAACAACTTGAATATATATCCGAATTGCACAGACTGACATCGAAGCCGCAACTGAGTAATCCAATTAAAAACTTGAATATACTGAATAGCTCACGTCGTCAAGTACTCCCGTATAAACTGGGAAAAAGCAAAACCAAGCCAAAACCGAGCACAGCGTTCGTTAATGAACGCAGATATCAAAAAGACCTTCATGCAAATTAGTAAAAAAAAAAAAAAAAAAGTTCGAATTCCAAAGGCAACTTTTCTCAGTATTTCAAAAGGGAACGTTCGTCTAGTCATTATTAAAATTAATAGTGTAGCTCTGTAAGTATATCCCCTATATAATAAAGAGTAAGTGTCTGATATATATATATATATATATATATATATACTATAAAACTATAAACAAATAAGGAGTGTTGTCTGGACATGGCAAAACGTTCATTTTGAGCTCCATCTGTCTTTGCCAAAAGCTGAATTTCATGCTTTAACAAGCGTAGTCAGTCCTCGACGCATGATTTCAGGTATTAAAGGAAAAAAACAGCATTTCCGGTCAGACTAAGTTCTTCACACTCCCTAGGAGGGGGAGGAGAGGGAGTATTCATAAGTTGGAGTAGGTGTGTGCATATCTATCTAAATATTTAGCCATTTTTGACGGATAGCGTACCCTAGTGTGTGATATAATATAATATGATATGATATAATATAATATTAATATATATATATATATATATATATGTGTGTGTGTGTGTGTGTGTATGTGAATTTTGAGAGAGAGAGAGAGAGAGAGAGAGAGAGAGAGAGAGAGAGAGAGAGAGAGAGAGAATCCTCCCCTCTTTAACCAAGTTAAGAGATCTTTTAATTCCGACTTCAAAAGGTACCCTCGGTAAAAGGAACTTTTTTATCAAATGAAATAAAAAGAAATATCCTAAATGTAATTTCATTCTTAATTGAAGAATCTGCAATGGCAGAGAGGGGCCAATCCTTACAAGGTTTCCCCTGGGAAGGATACGAAGCACCAGCCATCCCTCCGGTCGTTTTGTTGGCGAAATGTAATCCAACGAAGGGATAATTTCATTACAAGATTAATTCTTCTTCATCTGTTAATTAAAATATATTTATAATTCAACTTTAAAATAACCTCAGTCTGGCTTTTCATTCCCTTCCTAATATTCCCGTAGAAAATATGCTCGAGTTGAATAATTACTTCAATGTAATCTGACTAAAAAATACTTTTTCCATTAAACTACAACCTATATCAGTCACACCTTTCATTTCATTTCTAATATTCCCGTTGAAAATATATCAAAGTTGATTAATTGCTTTAATGCAATTTTACCCCAAAAATAATATCTTTCTTTAAAGCATAAACATATTCAGTCAAGACCTTCTTCTTATTTCTAATTCTACGGTTGAAAATATGTTCAAGTTTTGATAATTTGCTTTAATGTCCTTTTAGCCCCGATATTATAACTTTGTATTAAATTACAAACAATAAATCTGGCTTTTCATTAAACTATAAGTTACATCAGTCTTGCTTTTCATTTCATTCCTAATATTCCCGTTGAAAAGATACCCAATTGCTTTGACGTAATTTTGCCCGTAGATGTATATGATATTCATCAATGATAATGCAAGACCTTGGAGGATATGGGGTACGTCAAAAGGAAAAGCTGCTTGGTATGTACAGTAGTCTTGTTTTGAGCAAAAATTCAAACTCGGAATTTAGAAACTGAGAAGTCAACATAAGCTATAATTCGAATTTTCTTACAAATCTTTCTAAATTATAATCTTCGATATTTTAAGAATCTTATAGCTTATATCTCCCTCCATCAATTTCGATAATATAATTTAATAAATTATCTTCTATTGGACAATAATTAGGTGTCAATTAGATATCCAATCAGCAACAATCTGTAAAATATAATTTTGAACATTTTCTCTAAATGATCATCGACGCCAGGATAACTATTCAGTGTTCGTCAAAAGCTGACGAGCAACAGTATACATCATTTCCTTGTTAGCGCAGAACCATATTCAAGAATCAAGTTATATATACAGTAGATTAGTTTCGATTAATCCTTCTACTGTACATGCCAGCAGGTTATGGTAGCCCATTGTTAAAGTCCCCGCCTAGCAATCTTCTCGAAGTGAGTTCGAGATGCACGAAAGTTTGAGTTTTTAGTAGTGCGTACATTCTCACTATCATTGACAACTAGAGATGGGGCATTTAGGAAGAGCCTATGGGTCTATCTACTGAGTCATAAGTAGCCATTGCCTGGCATTACCTTATCCTGGCTTGATGGAGAGTGGAACTGAATGCTGATCATATGTATACATGGTCAGTCTCTGGGACACTGCCCCGTCCAATTATTATTATCATTATTACTAGCTAAGCTACAACCCTAGTTGGAAAAGCAAGATGCTATAAGCCCAAGGGCTCCAACAGGGAAAAATAGCCTAGTGAGGAAAGGAAATAAGGAAATAAATAAACGATATAAGTAATGAAAATTAAAATAACATTTTAAAAACATTAACAACATTAAAACAGACATTTAATTTATAAACTATAAAAGGACTTACGCAAGCCTATTCAACAAAAAAAAAAAATTGCTGCAAGTTTGAACTTTTAAAGTTCTACTAATTGAACTACCCGATTAGGAAGATCATTCCACAACTTGGCCACAGCAGGAATAAAACTTCTAAAGTACTGTGCAGTATTGAGCCTCATGATGGAGAAGTCCTGACTATTAGAATTAACTGCATACCTAGTATTACAAACAGGATGGAACTGTCCCAGAAGATCTGAATGTAAAGGATGATCAGAATTACGACAAATCTGATGCAACATGCATAATGAACTAATTGAACGACGGTGCCAAAGGAACTTTAAACCTATAAATGGGCCTCTGTTCATAGGTGACCCTGTGAGTGGAAATACAAGACTTGGTGTGGACCCCTGGATTCTGGCCAACCAACTCAACAAAGAATTGTTTACCTTACACACTATAATTCATTCAAAGTTCACAGGTAAACAAGGAACGTTATCCTCCCTCCGAATGTTCTTTAATAAATGCTTCAAGAACTACAGACTGATTCGTGTCTTACCTGCAATGAATGCTCTAATGTCTCCTATTTGATACTGCAGTATGTGCAATTAGTAACATTTTCATGATATTTTAATTATAAAATTAAGTGTCAAATGCAACTCATGACAAAGCTAAAATGTTAATTTTTTTAATCAGTCAGGAAAAAATTTTTATATGAAAAGTCGAGATACCATCCCTGACACACAAGCCCAGCATCAACTTCACGAAAAAAATCAAAATAAAGTTAATTAACGTCGACTACATAATTAATTCCCTGGTTATATTCTGCTAAGACACCCTGCGCTTCCAACAGACACCAGCATGAAGCTTAAGACGATCTGTGAGATGAGAAATTTTCGAAGCTAAGACGCAACATATTTTTCTTTAATAACAGATAACATTCTAGGTAAGGTTAAGAATGATAATTTTAACAGTTAAATAATAATTCATTAGATGTTTTCCTTACTTAATTAACCCATGAAAATACAAACAACGAGAAATGAAAAAAAAAAAATTCTTTCCAACCAAATCAATCAATCCTAATAATGATGAAAAGATAAAAGATAGAGACCTATCATTACATTGTAAAGTAAACGTATTTCTAACTGTGATGTTTATTCTTAACGTTTTAATATTTGTATTTTATTCATAAGTTGGGAATTTCTTATTAAAATCACTTTGTGATAACCATAATCTGAGAAAAATTACTTATTTGTGTTCATATATTCACCAATCCTTTGTCACTTCCTCTAATCTATTTGTGTAAAGTATTTAACTATTTCATGTGATCTAAAATCGAAGCTAATCATACGAACTTCCTGATCACATACAAGGATTTCTGTACAACATAAAAAATTTTAAGGTCATCGAATGCCACGAGATCAACGCATATTAAATATCTAGATTTTTAGACAGGTCGAGAAAACTGCACAAATTTGGTCTCCTTGCCCTAGAAATAACTTTTCTGAAGAACCGACGTCCATCCCGTTGTAAAATTGGAATCGTGAGCTTCAGCGGTTCATTAATTTGGAATCAGATTGTGAGCTCTTTTTTTTTTTTTTTTTTTCTTTTGACGATGTTCTGATTCTTTCATTTCCCGTATTAGAAAAACACACATAGCAAAGAATAACATTTATCTTACCATACAGAGAATCTTCTTGTTAGTTTGGAGAAGCAGAGATAGTTATTACTAAATTAATTTTGGAAGGCAGAATGTAATTGGACTTACCAGTCACAGAACTGGGATTAGTTTAGACATGTGTTTCTTACAATATGCCTATAGTTGGAAAAAAAAATTACTTCATAATCTCTTGGAAAAGGGTTCGAGACCCGTTCAAGCCCAATAGTTTCTAGTAGTTTCTGCAACCTCACCATCCTTGCGAGTTCGGGATAAAGGGTGGGTGGTACCAATAGGTCTGCCTGCTAAGATATAAGCAGCCATTACCTGCCAGTCCCTGGTCCTTGCTTGATAGAAAGGGGAATTGGGCAATGCCTTTTCCCTTGCCTCTGCCATTCATACGCGACCTTTAAACGTTTAGACTTATCAATATCCAAAAAATATTACACGTAAAACAAGAGTATAAAAATGATTTCGTTGGCATCAAAATCTCTCTCTCTCTCTCTCTCTCTCTCTCTCTCTCTCTCTCTCTCTGTATATATAAATACATATACATATATATAAATATATATACATATACTGTATATATATATATATAAATATATATATATACATATACTGTATATATATATATATATATATATAAATATATATAAATATATATACATATACTGTATATGTATATATATAAATATATATATACTCTATATATATAAATATATATATATACTCTATATATATAAATATATATATATATACTCTATATATATAAATATATATATATATATACATATACTGTGTATATATATATAAATATATATATATATAAATATACTGTATATATATATATATATATATATGTGTGTGTGTGTGTGTGTGTGTATACTTCTTACTTGATGAACAAGCCATGACATTGAAACACTGTCAAACTGCTGTCCTAACTAAACATAGGTAACCAAACCTCATGGCAAATAACCACATATTGTCTGGAAAAAGCCCGTGTTTAAATTGGTGAACAATAAAACAGGGGAATAAATTACACGGCAGAATATCCCACTATCAACAACTCAATTGATGATCGTTGAAGAGATTCGACAAATTTAACAAATTGTTGAAAACCTTTTTTTTTTTTTTTTTTTCAATGATTTATCTTTCAAAGGTTTTTTACTGGAAAATTTGTCAAACAATACATCGGCAGTCCCTGGTTCACCTCATTCTGAAGAAGTGCACCTTGTCAAACCATTACTTCACTGTGAGTAACCAAACAGACAGTGTAGGAATAAGTGGTAGATGTGGTGGGCAGTGCGGGTATAGCTGAGCGCACTTCTTCAGAGGAAGGTATACCAGGAATTCCTGTGTCCAACTGTACAATCGGAGACCGTTTACTTCATGCCCAGTTAAACACCAGGTTTTAATAAACAGCTGCGGGATGTATATGAGAGAGAGAGAGAGAGAGAGAGAGAGAGAGAGAGAGAGAGAGCTAGAGAGAGAGAGAGAGGACGGTCCCTAACAGTAATCCTCGCTCCCAGGGGTCAAACTTCATCAAATATTCAATTTCTCTCTCTCTCTCTCTCTCTCTCTCTCTCTCTCTCTCTCTCTCCACACCTAAATAACGGTGAGCCAAATTGCTTTCATTCCCCTTCACCCTAATTCAAATACAACACAAAAGAGGCATAGCCAAACACCAAAGACATAGTAGGAAGTTCTCTACTCGCAGGAAACATAATCCTGAATAAACCAAGCATCCACGAACACACAAACATACAAACACACATTTAGGAGCGAAGCAAAGGATTATTCTTGTCGTAAAATAGCTGCTTCACAACGCACAGTTCGCTCTAAAGAAAAAGATCAACACAATATGGGAAGGTCAATATCTCCCTTTCTATCCCTTGGGCACAAAACTTCTATTCTCTCTCTCTCTCTCTCTTCCTTGAAGTCCTTTCCTTGACGTCGATTTCACGGTTGGGGAAGGTACAGTTGGACACAGTAGTCCTTGATACACCTCGCTCTAAAGAATGCACCCTGTCACACCACTGCTTCGCTGTGAGTAACCAAACAGACAGTGTAGGAAGAGATGGCAGAGGGGATGGGTGGGCCTAAACACGGAACTTTTCCGGGCAGTACAGATATGGTTGAGTGCACTTCTTCAGAGCATAGTGTACTAGAATTCCTGTGTCCAACTGTACAATAATACACCGTTCATCGATACCCAGTGAAACACCAGATATTAATAAACAGCTGTGGGATGCATAAGAGAGAGAGAGAGAGAGAGAGAGAGAGAGAGAGAGAGAGCGAGAGAGAGAACGGTCCCCGACTTAGTAATCCTCGCTCTCCTGGATCACACCTTCATCAAATATTCTCTCTCTCTCTCTCTCTCTCTCTCTCTCTCTCTCTCTCTCTCACACCTAAAGTACGGTGAGCCAAATTGCTTTCATTCCCCTTCACCCTAATTCAAATACAACACAAAAGAGGCATAATCAAACACACAAGACATAGTAGGAAGTTTTCTACTCGCACGAGACATTATCCTGAATAACCCAAGCATCCATGAACACACACACAAACACACACACACACACATTTTGGAGCGAAACAGAGGATTATTCCCGTCGTAAAATACCAGCTTCACAAAGCACAGTTTGCTCTAAAATCAACATAAAATGGGAAGGTCAACATCCCATTTCTATCCCTTGGGCACAAAGCCTCTCTCTCTCTCTCTCTCTCTCTCTCTCTCTCTCTCTCTAACAAACGCTAAAATAGATTGATATAGAGATAGAGGTGAATATATATATATATATATATATGTGTGTGTGTGTGTGTGTGTGTGCCTGCGCGCGTGTGTGTGTGCCTGCGCGCGTGTGTGTGTGCCTGCGCGCGTGTGTGTGTATATTATACATTAATATATATACATTTTATATATATACATATATATATATACACAAACACAAACACAAGTAATTTTATACATCCACCTATCTACATCAATTTGTCTATCAATCTATTAAAAATCTAGGTATACTTACACATATACATACATATTTATATATATATATATATATATATATCATGTGTGTAAGTTTGTGTGCATGGGCGATTGGCGTGTGAGACAGGAACAGGAGACTTTGATTAACCACTTGATTAAATTACTAGCGTGATGCCGTTGATTAGTAGTAAGCGAGTAGCAGGGTGGTTGCCCAGGCTGTGTAAGGTATTTCATAATGACTAGAAATTCACAAATAAACTAAAGGGAAATACACTATTGACTGACACTGCTGGAGTAAAAATCATAAGTTATAGAGACGAGCCTCCTAAAAGTACACCCAGCAACAAAACCGGTGTCGCCTCGCCAGACCCGACTTGGATACGTCTTGCCCTTCTTGCCCTGAAAGGTTGAAAGGTGGTCTGACGTTTAAACAACCAAGAAATCGTTAGGATGGTTCGAATGTAAGGAGGATGGTAATTACCGATATCAGTCAAAGAAGTGCGAGGATTGATTATATATGTATATGTATATGTATATGTATATATATATATATATATATATACATATATATATATATATATATATATAAGAAAGAGATAGAGAGGTCTTATCTCTTATTCTTTTAAGAAATGCAATCGTTTTCGATGATAGTTATCGAAAAATATAATCACCCCAATATATTTGCATTCTTTATTATATTTTTATATGGAACATCCTTAGATATTGTGGGAACTGACTATTCCAATTAATATACGTGGGAATCATATATCCTCTGTTTGCACTATTCTAGCAGCTGCTCTCTCTCTCTCTCTCTCTCTCTCTCTCTCTCTCTCTCTCTCTCAAGTTCTAGAATAAGTTAGATAAGATCATAAGAACTCTCTAAATGCTTACACTAAATCGTTCTACCTTTAAAGATCAAATGGAGTATCTGCGAAAGGACTGAAAAGTCTTTGAGACATCCAAAATCCTTCTTACACACACACACACACACACACACACTCTCTCTCTCTCTCTCTCTCTCTCTCTCTCTGTATATATATATATATATATATATATATACCTGTATCCAATATTTTATATTATTGGGATGTTCCCAAAGATCACACAAGACCGCTAACTACTTTGCAAGTTGGTGATGGATTTGTATTTCTTTCGGGTGAAGATCCCATGTTCCAAAGATGTTCAATGACCACCTAAAAACAATGTTAGAACGCTATATGCCCGTTTTCATTACGAGTTGGAATCATTGATATTAAATGTTATCAATAGGAATATTACCATTATCATCATCACTTCATAAAAGTTAAAAAGCAAACCTCGTCAAGCCATACATTAAGATCACCCAATTGCCACCTCTCCACCATCATCTTTAACCCCCACCTGGTTATATCCTTCTACCCCCATCCACAATGTTTGAGGTTTAAAGGTCTCACAGTTATGATAAGATCCTTCTGGTGGAAGGTTTTTAGTAAATGAAAAACAAAATACTAAAATGACAATATTTCATACAGTTTGCTTTCCAGGTGTTTAAAAATTATATCAAAACTATAGATAACGAAGAAAATATGCGAAAGACTGATTGAACAAATATCGAGAGTAATGGATTTCTTGAAGAGCTTACCGGGGGAACATTTTTAAGATGTTGGACATCAGGACATGAGACGACAAATAAAATCGTAATAATACGAATACTCAATGCTAAGGAAATATTTCCTTTTGCCTCGAGAAGGGTGAAGCCAGCTAGACTCGGACCTTTGAGCATTGAGCAATCGTCACCAGGGAAGGGAGTTCGCTTGGAAGTGAGCGACTTGCCCAGATAATTTGATTGATTAATTGATTGATTAGGAGTTTTTTGTCATCCTGACATCTAAGGTTATTGACACCGAACCAGATAATTTGAGTAAACAATTTGTCTTTTATACCCTACATCCTATATACCACATCATCACTA
>NC_090746.1:69679933-69709933 GCF_036898095.1 Palaemon carinicauda | reverse complement strand
CGTACACTTAGCATGGAGTTCTGAATGACTCCAGAACAGATTCATCCTGGAGCTCCCTGAACGGCGCCTGAAGAAAATTTTCCGGGATATTCAAAAGGCTTCAGAAGACATGGCCGTAGACTTAGCATAGAGTTCTAAATGACTCCAGAACAGAATCTTCCCGGAGCAGTTCTGAACGGCTCCGCCCCGAGCTTCAAATGACTTCTGACGACCTGATATTTTTTTTTTTCAAACTAAGCATGCATCAAATGACTTCTGAAGACCTGATATTTTTTTTTTTTTCAAACTAAGCATGCAACGCAGTGAACATTGTTAATGGCTATTTTTGGAACAGGGAGCTGACTGTGAGAATTGCGTATTCCAACTACAGGATCGATAGGAGGCTCTTCGGAACACCTTCATCTACAGCTGGGTTTGGTGGTTGCTGCAGAAGTTGTCGAGCTTTGAAGAACATAATGTACGCGCCTTGAATGATCCTTTGCTTGGGCTTTTGCAACGATGTCCTATAATTCGAGACGATTGGAAATAAGGACGGAGAGAGAATGGTTCAACGAAACGGTGAGCGATGTGTGGTTCAACAGGATAGTCCCAAAATTAGACATTGAAGAAAGGACATATCCAGGTCATATTGGTAAATATATTGTGTTGCTCGTCGTTTACTTTAGCGTGATGACGTATGCAGAGAAAATTTATTACATTTCTATCTCTACCCATCACCCCGATGGACAAAGACATCTGAGGAATCTGAAGAACTGAGGATACACGGCACTGAAATCTCTCTTGAAATCTAGAAGGAAACTGACGAACTAAGGAAGAATACGATGAAATCTCGAAGGAAATTGACGAACTAAGGAAAGCGGAAGATGAAATATCAAAGGAAAACAAAAAACTAAAGATCTTGAAATCTAGAAAAGACAGAAGAGAACATCAACGAAGAGCGTTTAAACGACCACGTAAAATCGCCTTTAATGCTAGAGGTAAATCAACTTGAAATAGAGGTAAAAAAAAAAAAATCCCCTAATGCGAGAAATACGGTACCTCAAAATAGAGGTAAAAAACTCCTTAATGCTAAAAAAAAAGACACCTCAAAATAGAGGTAAAAAACTCCTTAATGCTAAAAATAAGACACCTCAAAATAGAGGTAAAATACCCTTAATGCTAGAAATAAGGCACATAAAAATAGAGGTAAAAAAGCTGCTAATGCTATAAATAAGGCACCTAAAAATAAAAGTCAAAGAGCCTCTAATGTTAGAAGTAAAGAACCTCAAAATTGAGGTCAAAAAGCCCCTAATGCTTTATATAAGGCTCCTAAAAATAGAGGTCAAAAGCCCCTAATGCTATAAATAAGGCACCTAAAAACTGAGGTCAAAGAACTCCTAATACTAGAAGTAATGCACCTCAAAATCGAGGTCAAGAAGCCCCTAATGCTATAAATAAGGCACCTAAAAATAGAGGTCAAAGAGCCTCGAATGCTAGAAGTAAAGCACTTCAAAATCTAGGTCAAAAAGCCCCTAATGCTTTATATAAGGCCCCTAAAGATAGAGGCTAAAAGCCCCTGATGCTATAAATAAGGCACCTAAAAATAAAGGTCAAAGAGCCTCTAATACTACAAGTAATGCACCTCAAAATCGAGGACAAGAAGCCCCTAATGCTACAAAAAAAGGCACCTAAAAGAGTCTCGAATGCTAGAAGTAAAGCACCTCAAAATTGAGGTCGAAAAGCCCCTAATGCTTTATATAAGGCCCCTAAAGATAGAGGCCAAAAGCCCCTGATGCTATAAATAAGGCACCTAAAAATAAAGGTCGAAGAGCCTCTAATACTACAAGTAATGCACCTCAAAATCGAGGCCAAGAAGCCCCTAATGCTACAAATAAAAAGGCACCTAAAAATAGAGGTCAAAGAGCCTCGAATGCTAGAAGTAAAGCACCTCAAAATCTAGGTCAAAAAGCCCATAATGCTATAAATAAGGCACCTAAAAATAGGGGTAAATCAGCCTCTAATGCTAGAAGTAATGCACCTCAAAATCGAGGTCAAAAGGGGCCTAATGCTATATATAAGGCTCCTAAAAATAGAGGTCAAAAACCTCCTAATGCTATAAATAAGGCACCTAAAAAGGGAAGTCAAAGAGCCTCTAATGCTACAAGTAATGCACCTCAAACTTAAGGTAAAAAAGCCCCTAATGCTATAAATAAGCCCCTAAAGCTAAAGTTGGGGCACCTAAAAACAGAGGTAAAAAATATCCTAATGCTAGAGATAAGGCACCTCAAAATATAGGTAAAAAAATCCCCTAATGGTAGAGATAAGACACCTGGCACCTCAAAATCAGAGGTCAAAAAGCCCTTCTTTGCTAGAGGTTAGGCACCTAAAAATAGAGGTCATAAAGCCCCTAAATCTAAAGTTAAGGCACCTAAAAATAGAGGTAAAAAAACTCCTAATGCTAGAGATAAGGCACCTCAACATAGAGGGAAAAATCCCCTAATGCTACAGATAAGGCACCTCAAAATCAGAGGTTAAAAAGGCCCTAATGCTATAGATAAGGCTCCTGAAAATAGAGGTGAAAAGCTCCTAATGCTAGAGATAAGGCACCTCAAAATAAGAGGTCAAAAAGGCCTTAATGCTAGAGATAAGGCCCCTTAAAATAAGAGGTAAAAGGCCCCTAAAGCTAGAGATAAGGCACCTCAGAATATTAGGTCAAAACGCCCCTAATGCTAGAGATAAGGCACCTCGGAATAGAGATCATAAAGCCCGTAAAGCTAAAGTTAAGGCACCTAAAATAGAGGTAAAAAAGCCCCTAATGCTAGAGATAAGACACCTCAAAATAGAGGTCGAAAAGCCCCAAGTGCTAGAGATAAGGCACCTAAAATAGAGGTCAAAAAGCCCCTAATGCTAGAGATAAGGCACCTAGAAATATAGAGGTCATAAAGCTAAAGTTAAAGCACCTAAAATAGAGCAAAAAAAGCCCCTAATGTTCAAAGAACCTCAAATGCTAGAAGTAAGGCACCTCAAAATAAGAGGTCAAAAAACCCCTAATGCTAGAGGTAAGAAACCTCAAAATGAGGGCCAAAGAGGTGGTAAAAATAAATACAGCATATACTTTAGGTATTTTTTATGAATGAAATGACCCTGGTTCACCCAGGTGAGTGGTGAACTAAACAGCCAGCATACCTCCTCCTCACCATGCAGGCTCCTGCTACTTAACACCCGTCAGTGAGTACCAGGCCTTTCATATACTGTATAGCCATCCATGTCTGGACTCCAATAGATCGGACACAAATAGTACGTATATATATATATATATATATATATATATATATATATATATATATATATATATATATATATATATATATATATATATATATATATATATATATGACTAACACTCTAGATTTTAATTAATGTAAATATCAACCGAAATGACATTTGATATCGAATTCTATCTTTGGAAGTGAATATCCACTAGAAATTCATTAATGTTAACAGCTTCTGGCTGCGCAAATATTCGAACCTATGCCTCTTAGCTGAAACCATGCTTGCAGAGACTGTAACCAACCATGCTATCAAGACAAATACAAGTTTATTACAAGTCTACCTAACACATTCCTGTCGAATTCAGGAATCTGTTCTTAGATTTGAAATAAACTCATCTCCACTATGATAGCTGATTAGTGTTTGCAACACGTTGTTATGGATATAGATTCTTAATAAATAACCACGTGTTCCAAACTCACTTATCAGCTAACATAATGGAGAAGGGTTGCTTTCAAGTCTAAGAACAGATTCCTAAATTCGACAGGAATATGTACGGTAGACTTGTAATAAACTTGTGTGTGTATATATATATATATATATATATATATATATATATATATATATATATACATATATATATGTATATAAATATAAATATATATTTATATATATACATATATAGAAATATATATATATATATATATATATATATATATATATATATATATATATATATATATATATATATATATATATATATATATATATAATTTATATATATATATACATATATATATATGAAAGATAGAGAGGTCTTATCTCATTCTTTTAAGAAATGCAATCATTTTCGAAGGATAGTTATCGAAAACGTAATCACACCGATATATTTGCATTCCTTATTACATTTTTATATGGAACATCCTTAAATATTGTAGGAACTGACTATTCTAATTAATATACGTGGGAATCATATATCCTTCGTTTGCATTATTCTAACAGCTGCTCTCTCTCTCTCTCTCTCTCTCTCTCTCTCTCTCTCTCTCTCTCTCTCTCTCTCTCTCGAGTTCTAGAATAAGTTAGATAAGATCAAAAGAACTCTCCAAATGCTTAAACTAAATCGCTCTCCCTAAGAGCAAATGGAGTATCTGCGAATGGACTAAAAAGTCTTTAAGACATCCAAAATCCTTGTAATACTCTCACTCTCTCTCTCTCTCTCTCTCTCTCTCTCTCTCTCTCTCTCTCTCTCTCTCTCTCTCTCTCTCTCTCTCTCTCTCTCAGTATATATACATATATATAAATATATATATAAATATATATATATATATATATATATATATTACCTGTATCCAATATTTTATATCATTGGGATGTTCCAAAGGATCACACAAGACCGCTAACTACTTTGCAAGTTCGTGTTGGATTTGTATTTCTTTCGGGTGAAGATCCCATGTTCCAAAGATGTTCAATGACCACCTTTAGAATGATATATGGCCGTTTTCATTGCGAGTTGGAATCATTGATATTAAATGTTATCAATAGGGGTATTACCATCATCCTCATCACTTCATAAATGTTAATAAGCAAACCTCGTCAAGCCATACATTAAGATAACACAATTGCCACCTCTCCACCATCATCTTTAACCCCCACCTCGTTATATCCTTCTACCCCTATCCCCATTGTTTGAGGTATAAAGGTCTCACAGTTATAAGATCCATCTGGTGGAAGTTTTTTAGTAAATGAAAAACAAAATACTAAGATGACAATATTTCATACAGTTTGCTTTCCAGGTGTTTAAAATTATGTCAAAACTATAGATAACGAAGTAAATATGCGAAAGACTGATTGAACAACAATCGAGAGTAATGGATTTCTTGAAGAGCTTACCGGGGGAACGTTTTTAAGGTGTTGGACATCAGGACATGAAACGACAAATGAAATCGTAATAATAAGAATACTCAATGCTAAGGAAATATTTCCTTTTGCCTTGGGAAGGGTGAAGCCAGCTAGACTCGGACCTTTGAGCATTGAGCAATCGTCACCAGGGAAGGGGGTTCGCTTGGAAGTGAGCGACTTGCCCAGATAATTTGATTGATTGATTAGGAGTTTTTTGTAATCCTGACATATAAGGTTATTGACGCCGAACCAGATAATTTGAGTAAACAATGAGTTGATTGTTTAATATTTTATACCCTACATCCTATAAACCACATCATCACAATAATAATGCACCAATGAACTTTCATTGCATGTCATTTCACATATTTTATTGTCACCAATCACTTCTGAAATAATATAGATTATGTTAACTGATGATGCATTTTAAATCTCCAATCTTAAACTAATATAATTGATATAGCAAATAATACTATTTTCTCTAAGAGGGCCGGAGCCAAGTAGCCCGTGACAAAACCTGACCCCAACCACACCGAGCTTCGTGACTCATGATCGAAATCAAAGGAAAACACTGAAATCAACAACTAAACCTTGAAACCTCATTATCTTCGAAATTTTGAACAACGACCACTTACTAATGATTAGTGACCCAATGATTAGTGGCCTCACTTGGTCCTAGCTTTCATGGAATGGGGCGCTGATCATTTGTATATATTGTCAATCACGAGTGCATTCTCTTGCTTGATAGGACAATGTCACTGTTCCTTGCCTCTGCCATTCATGATCGTTCTTTATGCCTCCGTATTATCTATCAAAGATGTGCAAAGTAGAAATCTGGTACTGGAAAAATGCATTCACTGCATAATCGACAAATATCTTTAACAGTGTTGTGGTAGACTACTGGAACCTCTACTTCACACTCTTTGACAGGAGTCCGATAGTTTCTAGTAATGTCTGCAACCTCACCCTTCTTGGGATGTATGGGTAGAGCTTATAGGTTTGCCTGCTTAGTGATCAGCAGCTATTGCCTGGCTCTCCTTGGTCCTAGCTTAATAGCCTTGGTCATGACCATATGTATAGATGGCCAGTCTCTTACTAGTGAAATGTCCTGTCTCTAAGGCATTGCCTTGTTCCTTACTTCGTTCGA
Organism: Palaemon carinicauda; assembly: GCF_036898095.1. Lineage (NCBI taxonomy): Eukaryota > Metazoa > Arthropoda > Malacostraca > Decapoda > Palaemonidae > Palaemon > Palaemon carinicauda. Next base: position 69,703,638 of record NC_090746.1, on the reverse strand, counting down.
TAATGAGTGACCTTTTAACCATTAAACAGGCTTGTTTTGGGTAAGATTTGGCTGGCCTTGAGACAGCACGCACCATTGCATAATACCGAACCATACGTTGGGCAAGATGTTAGAAAGATCAAGGGGTCTATTATTCACACCTGCACTAAAACAGACAACAGAAAAATTGTAGGGGTCACTGATGAGGGAAATTAAGTGGAGTATCTGTAGCTCAGGTCATGATAGTAAAACAACTAGAGGAATTTTATAAATGACCGAAAATATAAAATCAATTACACACCACATAAACATTGTAACTCGTCAAAATTAAATGGTTCGAATAAACTACACAATAAAGTATATGTGTGCATGGAGCCAAGGGAATTTAAGACGTTGGAGACCCAAAAATTCAGAAAAGATGCCACAAACAAGCACAATGAGGGAAACAGTAATTTGTATTCTATACAAAACCCAAAGGTAGAAAACATACGATTTCTATCTCTCTCTCTCTCTCTCTCTCTCTCTCTCTCTCTCTCTCTCTCTCTCTCTCTCTCTCTCATTATTATTAATTGAGACATTCTCCATTTGATGTCTCTTTTACATAACAGCCTTGCAAGTTTCATTACGAATAAAATTGTGGCCGTATTATTGATGACCGGAATTTGACCTTTTGCTTGCCCTTGACCTTGGACTCGACTTTGACCTTAACATGTATTAATGACGTGGATTTTCGTACACTCAAATATGTACCAAATTTGAAATCTCTGTGACAACGATGTCCATATTTATCACTGATTACGTGAATTGGACATTTTGCTTGACCATGACCTTGATCTTTGACCTTGACCATCCAAAATTTAATCATTTCCTACAGTTAATCCCGGCAAGTTTCATTACTCTGCGATTAAAATTGTGACCAGGAAGCTGTTCACAACCAAACACACACACAAACAAGGGAGAAAACATAACCTCCTTACAACTTCGTTAGCGGAGGTAATTACCGAGTAATTACTGCCATTACTTGTAAGACTTCCGGTTTACCGGTTAAAGAAGGATTTTTCAATAATCTTATCTTACTAAAGGAAGTCACAGGATCATCAAAATATGTAAACATGAGTTATTTCCGGTAATTCTGTTCAACTTGATCATCGTGGTCAACTTTCTCAAAATCAAAGAAGTGTTCTAACTAAAAGAACAAATATGCTAGCCAATAGAAAATGGGTACATTCAAAGGTGTATCTATAACAAAATATTTATTACATACCTGTTATTTTCCTGTTGTATGAGCTATAGGTATGTGAAATTTAATAGTAGTTAACGTTAAAAAGATTGATTCTAATTATTAGCGATTCAAGACATTAAAAGAAACGAACTGACAAAAAAAAAAAAAAAAAAAGTAAATTTTACTATTTCATGAAACTCGGTACCCCAATTATTTTCCCCAAAAGATACTGCATCTAACTAGCGTTAAACTACTGGATACGTTCCTGTTTGGCGATATGCAGGACAGGAGTTCAAGACCCACTCAAGGCTCTAAGATACTTGCAGTGTCTGCAACTTCTCCATCCTTGTGAGCTAAAGATGGAGATTTGGGGGCGCTTATAGGTCTATCTGCCGAGCCATCAGCAGTCACAGCCTGGCCCTCCCTAGTTAGTCTCTAGGGCATTGTCCTACAAGGGCATTGTCACCGTCTCCTGACTCTGCCATTCATGAACGACCTTTCTAACCTTGAAAACCTTTATAAAAACTAGAATGCGGCAAAATAAAAATAACCTGCATAGAATTGAATCACCTTACCAAATATAAAATACCTCTGGGTTACAGGAAATAGTGAACGAACCAGAGATGAATAAAAATCGAGGTATAAAAATTACCTGAACAGAGCAAAATAGAAAAAAAAGAAAAGAAAGAAATAGGAAAGGGTAAGGGTGGGAGAGACAATAAAAAAATCCGAGGGATGTGTTTCTATTCCTGATCCCTGAGAGTAGAATACACAAATCCGGGATATATAGGTGGCATTTATTTCAGACATTCCTGTTTTTATTTCGTCCGTAGCATCATAAAAATTGGATACCGATAAAATCTTCTAAAGAATCAGGAACAAAATAGATATATAGAAATAAAAAAAATAAAAATTCATATACGCTTGGTGCTTTTACCTCTGAATCCTGATAGGTATTATATATATATATATATATATATATATATATATATATACATATAAATATATATATATATATATATATATATATATATATATATATATATATATATATATAAGCAGCTCTTCTAGGAGAAAGGACACTCCAAAATCAAACCAGTGTTCTCTAGTCCTGTGTAGTGCCATAGCCTGTGTACCATGATCTTCCACTGTCTTGGGTTAGAGTTCTCTTGCTTGAGGGTAAACTTGGGCACGCTATTCTATCTCATTTCTCTTTCTCTCGTTTTGTTAAAGTTTCTATAGGAAATATTTATTTTGATGTTTTTGCTATTCTTAAAATATTTTATTTTTCGTTTTTTCCTTTCCTCGCTGAGCTATTTTCCCTGTTGCAGCCCCTGAGCTTATAGCATCCTGCTTTTCCAACTAGGGTTGTAGCCTAGCAAGTAGTAATAATAATAATAATAATGATAATATATATATATATATATATATATATATATATATATATATATATATATATATACATATATATATATATATATATATATATATATATATATACATAAATATATCATAAATTTTGCACATTTACACGTGTTTTTCATATTCAAATAAGCCACATATTTTTGATACAGTAATGTCTGGATTCTCTTAACAACCTCGGGATCAGAGCCCCAGACGAAATCACACAAAGACAATAGCTTCTGACCGGCCGGGAGTTGAACACTGGTCCAAGAAACTTGTATGAACATTAACATACCACTTCCTGGACCAGGGTTCGACTCCCGGCCGGTTAGAAGCTGTTGTCTTTGTGTGATTTCGCCTGGGGCTCTGATCCCGAGGGTGTTAAGAGAATCCAAACATTAATGTATCAAAAATATATGGCTTATTTGAATATATATATATATATATATATATATATATATGTGTGTGTGTGTGTGTGTGTGTGTGTGTGTGTGTAATTTATTCCTAATGTCCATCTATTGTTCAGAGATTGTAAAAGAAGCAGAGGAAGGAAGAGAAGACAATGGATCGACGAACTAAGGAAGTTAGCGTGAGGGACCTGGCACAGAATGATCATAAACAGACGCAAGGCCATGTCTGAAGCCTTTGTTCTTCATTGGATTAGTAACGTCTGATGATATATAAATATATATATATATATATATATATATATATGTATTTATATAAATATATATACATACATTTGTGTGTGTATATATATATATATATATATATATATATATATATATATATATATATATATATATATATATATATACATATATATATAAAATATGTGTGTACCTTTTCCATTGAGCATATGGCTGTAAAACTTGATGGCCCAGGCCCTTTATTAAGTCATCTCACCCAGACCACCAAGGAGGCAATATATTCATTCTATTTTCCAGGAATCCTATAGTAGTGAAATTGTAATTGCTTACCCCAAGAATGAGGCTCACATGTGATCAAGAAAACATTTCCCCTCACCAGGGGTCCACGACCCTTTACGAAGTACTCACCTTCCATAAGGTAGATTATATTTATACCTCAAACTATTCACACTTCCTTAGCAGCACAGATTCGGTTGTACCACTTTCTACCACATTGTTACCAGCCTTCAGTAAATATACTGATCTGATGAATGTTATCAATACTTGCTTCAAAATGGATAGGATATTCAGACGTTACATGAAGATACTAATGTTGAGAAATTTTACAGCGTAGGGAGACACTTCCTATGTAAAGGATGAATGTGGCAATAACTTGTGTTATTAATCTTTGTAGTCAGTTTTATGATGCATACACATGCATATATATATATATATATATATATATATATATATATATATATATATATACTTTATATATGTACATATATACTTTATATATGCATATATTTATATAAATAAACTGTATATATCACATACATGTCCAATTTTTTCTATGGATGTACATCGAGTCGGTGACGACTGCTGTTTAATTAAATGCTAATTATGGTGATGATGATTAAATCACTGATGCCGTCACTGATGCCATTGTGTTTAAGGCTGTAGACCAATTCTAGAACTACGGTTGACGAGAACTCAGTCGTCAGCATATTCTGGCTCTGTAAGTTGTGCTATTATTATTATCATTATTATTATTATTATTATTATTATTATTATTATCATTATTACTTGCAAAGCTACAACCCTAGTTGGAAAAAGCAGGCTACAAGCCCAGGGGCTCCAACAAGGAAAATAGCCCAGTGAGGAAAGGAAACAAGGAAAGATAAAATATTCTAATTAAAGTAACAACATTAAAACAAATATCTCCTACATAAACATTAGAAACTTTACAAAACAAGAGGGATAGAAATAAGAGAAAATAGTTAGCCCAAGTGTACCCTCAAGCAAGAGACCTCTAATCCAAGACAGTGGAAGACTATGGTACAGAAGCTATGGCACTACCCAAGATTAGAGAACAATGTTTTGATTTTGGACTGTCCTTCTCCTAGAAGAGCTGCTTACCATAGCTAAAGAGTCTCTTCTATTCTTACCAAGAGGAAAGTAGCCACTGAACAATTATATTGCAGTAGTTAACCCATTGGATGAAGAAGAATTGTTTGGTACTCTCAGTGTTGACAGGTATATGAGGACAGAGGAGAATATGTATACAACAGGACAGACTATTCGGTGTGTGTGTAGCCAAAGGTAAAATGAACCGTACCCAGAGAGAAGGATCCAATGTAGTACTGTCTAGCCAGTCTAAAGACTTCATAACTCTCTAGCGGTAGTATCTCAACGGGTGGCAGGTGCCTCGGCCAACCTACCATCTATTGTGATTTTTGTTTCTTCCTGGAGACGCCTCATGATAAAAAGACTGCCATCCCAGCGAAATTGAATTTTCACACCGTCATCAGGATGCTGAATTCGATGGCTGAGCAGAGGGACCACTGTGAGAAAGAGGTTGAAGATGACAGGAGCCAGGACGAATCCTTGATTCAATTCTACTTAGACATTGAAGTGCTCAGATTTGCTGCTGCCAATTTTTACTTGAGCCTGCATATCCTCATGCAGATCCTTCAGGAAGTTCATGAAACTGGGTAAGACACCAAATTTGAAGATAGCATTCCACAAAATTTCACGATTAACACTGACGAAAGCTTTGGTCAAATCAATGAAAGCAATACTGTATATAGATCGCAGTTTTGCTCATGACATTTTTCTTGTACAGTAGCTGATTTTTTGTTTTTCGTTGTCTTGGAGTCTTTCAGTCTGTCTGTCTGTTGTCAATGCCTTTTCATTGCAAACCGACCATTCGCACGTCCTGGACAGTTATCCTGCCTCGCAAAATATTGGTGCAATAGCAAAAGGCTAAACGAGGAAACCCCATCCAACTGAAATCGCACAGACTGCATTCAAAAGATTGCACGTAGAAACCCCACGCGATCAAAGAATACATTGTAGTTCTGCAGATAAAAACCACAGTCCAATGTTGCAAGGGGAAGCCCTTCGTATTGACTTCGCGTCCTCTGTTGAAAATGTGATTCAACTATTTCGAGTATTGCGTGTGTGCGCGTGTGTACGTGGATGACGTAGAAACTCATAATGAAAATTCATATCAATTCCTAGTTGAAGCCAGATAGCTCCACTGCAGTTATTAACCCTTTTGGAAACGCCACTGCCTGGCGACCTGCTGGACTGGGGTTAGAGATTCGCTTAAACTCGATAGTTTCTAATAGTGCCTTCAAGCTCATCATTCTTGTGAGCAAGGGATGGGGGTGCTTATAGGTCTACCTGCTGATTCATCAGCAGCTATTGTTTGGTCCTCCCTGGTCCTAGCTTGGGTGGAGAATGGGCTTGAGCGTTGATCATATGGATCAATCTGTAGGGCATAAAACTGGCCCTTGCCGATGCCAATAATGGGCGACCTTTAAACCTAAACAAGAAATCAGACATATTCAAAGTAACTATCTTAGACCCAGAATATATAAAAGGGAGTAAACATTAACAAATATAATAATCAAATGTAGAAAAGCAAACAAACAAACAGCATATTAGACAAGATTTCTGAGTAAAGAATGTTAAAACCTGACCATCCCTATTGAACTAGTGATTTTTTTAGGCCAGGAGTCTACCTGCTGAATTATCAGCAGCCATTGTCTGGCCCTCCCTGGTTCAAACTTTGGTGGAGAGGTCGCCTGGATACTGTTCACATGTATGTATTGTTGATATAGTACACTGCGCCTTGCTCCTTCACTCTGCCACTCATGAATAACCTTTAAACCCTTAAACAGTGTCCAATAGTCCTAAAAGACAACATATCTAAAATATCAAACAAACAATAACCAATAAAACCTTGAATCAAATAGGTCTTTCGAGAATATATATATATATATATATATATATATATATATATATATATATATATATATATATATATATAACGGACAACAGTGACATGAGAGCAAAGAAAAACCATAAAATACGTAAAGAAAGAAAGGTAAAAGGGTGTTGTCAAAAGACCACGAATAGACTTGCAGCTAAAGTGAAAATAAAAGAGATGGATGAGTCAAATTTACTTGGTGCAAATTATGTAAGAAAGGGTGAAGAAGTTTTATGAGATTGAAAAAGGAATCATGATGTATTTATGTGGTTAGGCCATGTTGGAAAGATGGACGACCGAACTCGGGTGAAAGAATTGTTTTAGAAAAGACTTCGTTATGACGCAATCACAGTGTGAATGCATGTTTGAACTTGTTGTAGGTGTCTCCTTTATATGTCTGATTCATTTAATGATGTGGAAGTTTCCCTACACAACGGATTCATCTGTAATTTATTAATTGAAATAAAAATGTGCTGTGACAGTTGAGTTTTTATTTTTTCCTAAGCCATTCCCCTTTTACGGAAAACACTAATATATAAATATATATATATATATATATATATATATATATATATATATATATATATATATATATATATGTGTGTGTGTACATAAAATATATACATGTAAAATTCACATTAAATATATAGAGACATACATACATATATACATACAGTATATACATAAAAGTCCTTCACTAATTATCAAATCATGGACTACCAGCACCATCTGTTGGCAGTGTGAGCAATTAAAGCCAGATGCGAACGAGAATTAGGTCATGCTGTGAATGAATGATAAGACAAGCATTCCGCTTTACAATGTAAACTAACGAAGCTCAATGAGTCCCTAACCTGGTGTTCTAACAAGGTTGACGCTTACTATATATAACAATATTCAATCTTGGTATAAACCATTTACCATTAATGGATATTATTATTATTATTATTATTATTATTATTGCTAGTGTACGCGACCCGTCAAAATGACAGATAAATATTTAGATAGATAGCCACAAACACACACACAGATTCAACCCTACTCAGCCCTTCCCCCTTTCCTAACAACATGCCTAGCCATGCCGTTGAGCGTGACCGTATATATATATATATATATATATATATATATATATATATATATATATATATATATATATATATATGGTGTGCTACTCTTATTAACACACATTCGGGTTCCCATCAAATGTCATCTTCAATGTGTTTTATATTAGACTTGGTATGTTACATCTTCAAGTAAGTCTAGGTAAGTTAACTTTAAAATAGTTTATTCTTTAAAAACAGGTATTAACATCTCCATCACAGGAGTATAGATGGTTTGGTCGGATGACCATTCCGTATGACATCTCAGAAAGAACTACTACAAATATCCATATTGATGTTAAAGTTTATTTAGTTATCTCAGCACTTAATGATTTATTGTAAACACAACATTAATACCGGAAGGTACTTATTTCCGTTCTCAGAGACAACTCTTTCTCACGGCTTGGTTGTGTTTACTCTTCATGAAAAATGTTACATTGCTGAGGTTTGGCATTCGCATCCTGTTTATGACATGACTATGGCATTTCTCACACTCTCCTACTTCCACAGTGACCTCTTAGGTCATGTGTTTTAAACATGTAATTATATACACATTACACATATACATACATACATACATATATATATATATATATATATATATATATATATATATATATATATATATATATATATATATATATATATATATATATATATATATATATATATATATATATATATATATATAGCCAAACACTTGCTCTTTATCATATAGGGGAAATCACCCAGGCTATAACCTTACTAGGAAAGCAAGATGCTGAAAGCGCAAAGGCTCCAACATGTAAAAATAGGTCAATGAGGAAAGGAAATAAATGAGCTATATGAAAAGAAATGAATAATGAATGATCAGTAACAACGTTAAAATATATTTGTCGTCTATTATTATTACTATTATTATTACTATTATTGTTGTTATTATTATTACTTGCTAAGCTATAACCCCAGTTGGAAAAGCAAAATGCTATAAGCCAAAGTGCTCCAACAGGGAAAATAGCCTGGTGAGGAAAGGAAATTGGGTAACAAATAAATTACAAGAGAAGTAACTAACAATTAATATTTTAAGAACATTAATAACATTAAAATAGAACTTTCATATATCAACTTATAGAAAAAAAAGAAAAAAAAAGAAAAAAAAAGACCAAGAGAAATAAGATAGAATACTGCGCCACAGTGTACCCTCTAGCAAGAGAACTGTAACCCAAGACAGTGGAAGATTAGAGAACAATGGTTTGATTTTAGAGAGTCCTTCTCCTATAGTCAATTTATTTTATCGAGGCAGATTTGCACCGACTCGCAAGGGTGCCCTTTTAGCTCGAAAAACTTCCTAAAAGCTGATTAGTTGGAAGTATTTTTATCCGAAAACCATCATTGTTTTCAAATAATTACCAAGTAATGTAAATCGAAACTTATTTACTTACCCAAATTTCTCCTTCAGACATAGATTTTGTCAATAAATAATGTAAAGGAATAAATATATTTTAAAGAATAGTGATGGTAAATCTAAATTTAAGAACAACACCGGCCGAAGTTAACGCCAGCAGCTGGTTTTCGGATACACGCTCTAGACTTTTGTAACTGTTCACATATTTTAACACAAATTGGGATGAATTACACTTGAGTATATGAAAAACATATTATTATAAACTTTATTTGAATACCAGAATCTACTAAAATCGTGGAATTGATAAAACTCGCTGTTGGTGAAAATATTGGTTAGGTAAAAGCAAGACTTCACTATTAGAGTGGGTCCTGGATAAAACGATTAACGAGCATTCTACTGTCAAACACCCAAGAGGGAATGGAAGGGAGATTGTAACTCGACGGTGAAATTATGAATTTGTTTAATTGTGATTTTTATGCAACACTACAGTATCCTCAAACCGAAAATATTGATATTGATATCTAAACCTTCACGAAAAAAAAGCTTTCTACACGGACTTACATCAAAGGCATATGGTGTAAGTCGTATAAGAAGGGATAAGAGAGAGACGTCAGCCGAAATGTTGGAACACACACATATGCATGCGTGTGTGTACATCATTGATTAATTTAGCATGTGTATAAGCTACATGTTTTACCCAATACACGAGAATCTAAACTTTTCCTAAAAAAATACCAAACCCTTTCGATACGGACTCATAGGTCTACGATGTAAGTCCGTATAGAAAGGAGTTATTTTTTTTTCTTTTTGTAATGGTTTAGATTTTATTAATATCAATATTTTCTGTTTGAGGATACTGTAGTGTTGCAAAAAAATCACAATTAAACAAATTCATAATTTCACCGTCGAGTTACAATCTCCCTTCCATTCCCTCTTGGGTGTTTGACAGTAGAATGCTCGTTAGTCGTTTTATCCAGGACCCACACTAATAGTGAAGTCTTGCTTTTACCTAACCGTTATTTTCACCAACAGCGAGTTTTATCAATTCCACGATATTAGTAGATTCTGGTATTCAACTAAAGTTTATAATAACATGTTTTTCATTTGTTAAGTGTAATTCATCCCAATTTGTGTTAAAATATGTGAACAGTTACAAAAGTCTAGAGCGTGTATCCGAAAACCAGCTGCTGGCGTTAACTTCGGCCGGTGTCGTTCTTAAATTTAGATTTACCATCACTATTCTATAAAATATATTTATTCCTTTACATCATTTATTGACAAAATCTATATCTGAAGGAGAAATTTGGGTTAGTAAATAAGTTTCGATTCACATTACTGGGTAAATTATTTGAAAACAACGATGGTTTTCGGATAAAAATACTTCCAACCAATCAGCTATTAAGAAATTTTCCGAGCTAAAAGGGCACCCTTGCGAGTCGGTGCAAATCTGCTTCGATAAAATAAATTGACTATAGATGAGCTTCTGACCATACATAGAGAGTCTCTTCTAACCTTACTAAGAGGAAAGTAGCCACTGAACTATTACACTGCATTAGTTAACCCCTTGAGCGAAGAAGAATTGTTTGGTACAGTCAATTTGTCAAGTTTATAAAGACTAGGCCAGACTATTCGGTGTATGTGTAGGCAAAGGGAAAATGAGTCGTAACCATAGAGAAGGATCGAATGTAACCTGGCCAGTCACAGGAAACAATGACTCACTGGGTGGCTGGTGCCCGGGCCAACCTACTACCTTTGAAACATACTATGAAGAGAGATTTATATCAGTCTGCTCAACATGAAAATATTCTCTGTAGGTCTGAACTTTTGAAGTTATCAACTACCTAATTAGGAGGTTCATTCCACAATCTGGTCACAGCAAGAATAAAACTTCAGCAATACTGTGTAGTATTGAGCTCTTATCATGAATTACCCTCGTTTTGGGGAAATTGTTTATAGATGAAAAATCGATATAGATTCCAAGTTTTAAGAATTTTCAATACCAACGTCAAAAAATTATCTCAACTATTTCAAAGATTCTTCCGCGTGTTTTAACGCCAAAAATATCAGTGCTTTTGGCTGGTGTGGAAACCTTTTTCATGAAATTACATTTTTTTTTTGCCCTCCACGTTTATGTTTTATTCAGTAATGTATGCTCTCTCTCTCTCTCTCTCTCTCTCTCTCTCTCTCTCTCTCTCTCTCTCTCTTAAAAACAAAGTGAAAGTAAGAATAAAAATGAAAAATAAAACAAAAAAGGAAAAGGCTCCAACTGGATAACCATAATAAAGAACGCAAAAAAAAAAAATAAATAAAAAAATAAAAACACCACTCGAACCCAAATTTTGAACTGTAAAGGCAATGAGCGCTGAACTACAGCATTGAACTTGGACAATTTGGAAAAAGAGATACATTGTTGTATGAAAAAGCAATCATGCAAATGAACATCAGAGGACATTCAACACCACTGAATCAGAAGTGATGGGTTTCCAAAAATATCCCTGGACTGTATTCATGCAACACTCTAAATGTGGATAGTTTGTCTTTACTTGAACAGTCAGAGGTTGAAAAAATATATATACAAATGGTTTGTGTTTGTGGTGTTCGTTTAAACTTTAGAAGGATTGTTTGTTTTTGAGAGAGAGAGAGAGAGAGAGAGAGAGAGAGAGAGAGAGAGAGAGAGAGAGAGAGAGAGAGAGAGAGAGAGATTCTATACTCCGAGAGAGGAGAGAAACATTTTATACTCAGAGAGAACAACGTATACTCTGAGAAAAAAAATTCTATACTCCGAGAGAGAGAGAGAGAGAGAGAGAGAGAGAGAGAGAGAGAGAGAGAGAGAGAGAGAGAGATTGTATATTAAGAGTGAGAATATTGTATACTCCGATAAAAAGATTCTATACTCCGAGAGAGAGAGAGAGAGAGAGAGAGAGAGAGAGAGAGAGAGAGAGAGAGAGAGAGAGACATTATATTTAGAGTGAGAATATTGTATACTCCGATAAAAAGATTCTAAACTCAGAGAGAGAGAGAGAGAGAGAGAGAGAGAGAGAGAGAGAGAGAGAGAGAGACATTATATTTAGTGAGAATATTGTATACTCCGATAAAAAGATTCTATACTCCGAGAGAGAGAGAGAGAGAGAGAGAGAGAGAGAGAGAGAGAGAGAGAGAGAGAGATTGTATATTTAGAGTGAGAATATTGTATAATCCGAGAAAAAAATTCCATACTCAGAGAGAGAGAGAGAGAGAGAGAGAGAGAGAGAGAGAGAGAGAGAGAAAGAGAGAGAGTGAACTTTTATATTCAGAGTGAGAATATTGTATACTCCGAGAGAGAGAGAGAGAGAGAGAGAGAGAGATTCTAACTCCAAGAGAGAAGAGAAACATTCTATACTCAGGGAGAGAATATTGTATACTCCGAGAAAAAAATTCCATACTCAGAGAGAGAGAGAGAGAGAGAGAGAGAGAGAGAGAGAGAGAGAGAGATTCTATACTCCGAGAGAGAGAGAGAGAGAGAGAGAGAGAGAGAGAGAGAGAGAGAGAGAGAGAGAGAGAGAGAGAGAGAGATATTCTAACTCCAAGAGAGAAGAGAAACATTCTATACTCAGAGAGAATATTGTATACTCCGAGAAAAAATTCCATACTCAGAGAGAGAGAGAGAGAGAGAGAGAGAGAGAGAGAGAGAGAGAGAGAGAGAGAGAGAAAACATTCTAGTAATGAACTTGACTGAATCCATAGGGAAACAGCAACATCAACTAAAGCCTCAGCTTCGCCTACCTTTGCCACGACACAAAAGGAAAACCCACCGAAACAGACCTCGCCCGTACCGTACAAATCACATTTATACGGCTCGTTGGATTCAAAATAATTTTGCAGGAAAATGTTCAGATAAAAATGCCCAACGAACCACCAACTTTAATCTCAACTTTTTCGTTCATGACACAATCTTTTTTTTTTTTTAATTTTTATTTTCATAGAGGGTCAGAGGCTATGAAAGGCTGGTATGTGCAAGAGAAGGGAGGACTCAATATCTCTTTCATAAATATTTGCTTTCAAACAAAGTGTTCAAATAATACACTTACTTAAACTACTTCATCTTAATGGCTCCGCCGACTATTACCACTCGTAAGACAAGTACACCTGACGCTTTCTGACAAACTCATCTTCACCCACAAAACAATCCTCTCTGATTTTCTATCCACAGTTGCTTCGGTCTGAGGTACTTTATCGTTATTACGGTAGTTCATCCCTAGTTTCATATTCCTAAGGTAAAAAATAGAGTAGAGAGTTCTTTTCTATTTCAGAATACTCTATTTTTCTCGAACAACAGCGATCAATGTTTATTGAGCCAATCCTTAGTTAAATAACGATAACATACGCAGGCATTTATTTCCTTCCTTTCTGAGTGGGGATACTCTAAAGTGGTGAAAGGGTTTGTGTATTGCCTTGATCAGCATAGCTGTACTAGTCAGTGCCACCCATACTAGGTTGATTTGCTGTGAGCGATCAGTCGAAAATCTCCCATTATCACTATTCCGCAATGGCCAGCGTGGGGATGAAAACTGTCCAAATCCCAGACATGAATCAAAACATGTTTGAGGCCTTTGTGCTGCAGTGGACTAATTGTTATTATTGTAAGTATTCTCTAGAACGATAATACTGCAGACCACTATAATGAACTGTGAATCCAAAAATAGGATCATTTAGATTTCCTTCATATGTAAAAGTCAACTTCCATATGCCATGTTAAAATCCCTACATTAACATGAACATTGTTATCCTATTGGAAACATCCCTGCCTGGTGATATGTTGGTCAAGTGTGTGAGACATGTTTAAGCTCAACAATTTCTAAAAATGTCTTTAGTCTCACCATCCTTGTGAACTAGGGTTGAAGGGTTTGGGGAAGCCTATGTCTCCCTACCGAGTCTTCAGCAGCCATTGCCTGGCCCTCCCTGGCCCTAACTTCTAGCTTGATGTAGAGGGGGCTTGCAAAATATGGCCAGTATATAGGGCATTGTCCTGTCCCCTACCTCTGCCATTTATGAGTGACCTTTAAACCTTTGATAAGAAAACGTTTTTAAGCTACATATCAAGATTTATCTTTCAGAGATTTATAATCCTGTTCTCTAAGTGGCATAATTAATCCTTATCGTTAATCCTCTGGTAATTTTGAAATTGCCAAAAAAAAAAAAAAAAAAAAAAACCACAGCAAGCCAAAACCTTTGTCAAACCATTCTATGATTCTATGGGGTGACTGTAACCATACATAACTTAGAGGTCGCGTCTATTGGTCGATGTATCGACACGGCAACCCACTTTCTGTCCATATATGAATGTATGTACGTATGTGCGCGCTACACACATCCAGTACAAGAGGCAGCTCATAAAAAATTCATACATGGCCAGTTCTAACGCAGCGAGTGACGACGCCTCGGGGACACATTCCATCCAAAAGCCAAACAAAAGACCTTTGTTGAAATATCGAATGGTGGAATGTCACTCGCAGTTCTTTCCTTTTGCTATCTTTCGTCCTCATTTTCAACCTTTTCACCCTTAATTCTCTTTTATGCACCATGATAACCTCCAAACTCTCATCTCAACGCTACCCTAACCCCCTTCAACTCAACCTCCAGTGACTTCCACGGCAAAAAATAAGGAAAAAAAAAACCCTACAACAAGAAATTTTGAGTCAAACTCTCACCTCAACACCCCTCCATTACAACCCATTTCCTTTTTCATCTCAATCCCCAGCGAATTTCACGTCGAATAGTAATATGTGGCGAATAATGGAAAACATTTACTGGATATTTTGAAAGGGAAAATATACGATTTAAATTCCATTTTCTCGTGTACTGTATTTTTGCATTGGTGATTAAGATTGCAGACAAAAATTACTATACTTCTTTTCAGATTGGGCGATGACATAGTCAAAATAGAGGTATTATTTACCAGTCAACGAAAATACGAGATGATTCTTTATGACATAGAGAGAGAGAGAGAGAGAGAGAGAGAGAGAGAGAGAGAGCATAAATACATATATAGCCTACATACTGTGCAATCATACGGGTACATATGGATATATGTATGTGTGAATATGTTGTAATAAATACTGTGTGTGCATATATATATATATATATATATATCATCACCACAATCTCCTCCTACGCCTATTGACGCAAAGGACCTCAGATTTCGCCAGTCATCCCTTTCTTGAGCTTTAAAATCTATACTTCTCCATTCATCATCTACTTCACGCTTCATAGTCATCAGCCATGTAGGCCTGGGTCTTACAACTCTTTTAGTGCCTTGTGGAGCCCAGTTCAAAGTTTGGTGAAATAATTTCTCTTGGAGAGCGCGAAAAGCATGGGCAAACCATCTCCATCTGCCATTCACCATGAACTCATCCACATATGGCCCTTCGAGTAATCTCTTTAATAGTTTCATTTCTAATACTGTCCTGCCATTCAACTCCCTATATTCTTCTGAGGGCTTTGTTCTCAAATCTACAAAATCTTGGATATTGTTTTCAGTGTCATACCACGACTCAGCCCCATACAGTAACACATATCACACTACACTGATATATAGCCTGATTTTTATATGTAATTTCAGGCGATTTGATTTCCAAATTTTACTTAACCTAGCTATTGTCTGATTTCCTTTTTTCAATCTTTCATTATATTCCAATTTTAAAGACCCAGTATTAGAAATCATTAATCATTTTTCCTTTTAATATTTCATCTTCCATTGCATACTCCGTTCTCATGATCTGTCTTTCTTGTATTTATCTTCAGCCCAACCTCATGTGATATTTCATGCATTCTAGTAAGAAAGCTTTGCAAATCTTGTGGTGTTTTACTAATAAGGACAGCGTCATCAGCATACTCCAGGTCCGCTAATTTCCTGTTACCAATCCAGTCCAATCCTCCTCCGCAATTCCCAACTGTTCTATGCATTACAATATCCATGAGTATAAACAATATCCTTAGAGCACTCCACTGTCCACTGGAAATTAATTTTATAGAAATCCAATAACATATACATATAGATTTATCTATATACGTATATATAATATGCATATATATACATACATATATATGTGTATGTATATGTGTGTGTGGTGTCTGTATGATACGAATAGGTGTACTAGACGTCTTTTACCCAACAGTTTATTTTGTAGGGAAGAAAAGTTACTGGAAGTAAACATGTCTCTTAAAAAATAAGGATAATTGTAAACCTGTAAGATTGATTTTGAATTCGTTTTGAAGGTTTATTGTAAACCCTCGACAGAAGTTGAATGAAAACTAAACTGAAAACATACAGAAGCTGAACTTTAACAACCAATTTTCCCAATTTTCAAAGTGGAAAACCGACTTACTTTCAAGTTACGTATAAAAAAGATAATCTCTTATTTTTAGTGTTTTACTAGCTATCTATCTATCTATCTATCTATATATATATATATATATATACACACACACACATATATATATATATATATATATATATATATATATATATACAGTATATATATATATATATATATATATAGACACATACATAGATGTACAGTATATGTATGCAGTTTATTGCCGTAAATTTAGTGAAATGTCCACTGGAATCCTCTCGTTACTGAAACAAACTACACCACAGTTCCAAGTTGTATTTTTGCAGTCCAAGACCTTATCTCGGCGTGAGGGCTTCTCTTTATAACATGGTAACTACTAAAAATCAGTATTTAATTTCAAAGTTGAAATAGATATTCCTCAGTGATATTATAGGAATATATTGTAGCCTAACACGTAGTAAACAAAGCTCCACTTTAAACAAATAAAATTTAGAGTACAGTTAGAAGCTTATTGAAAAATTCATATTTTTCAGTGGTTATGAGAATATGCCGTCGCCTAATAAGCAAAAATTAAAACTCGACTATAAAAAAAATGAACCAATAAAATTTAAAACTTATTAAAAAATATATTGAATATTTCTCAGTGATCTTCAAGGAATATATTGTCAAGTAATTAGCAGAAAATACAGCTCCACTGAACAAATGAAATCCCCAAGGTATCCTTGGAACCAAACTTTCTCTGTATATCCCGCCAAGAATTTACCGCCCGAGGCAACCAAACCCCCAGGTGTCGGATGCATTCAGGAACTTCGTCACGTACCTTCTTACACATTAGACTCGAAGACGATAAAATCGGTTTACGTGTGTCCGACACACGAGAGAGAGAGAGAGAGAGAGAGAGAGAGAGAGAGAGAGACGGGCTAAGAAACCTGAAAATATACAAGCCGAAAACGACGATGCTACGGATGGGGGTGAGAATGTGAAATGAAGGCGGGGGGGGGGGGGGGGGGGAGTTAGCGAGGTTTAACGAGAGATGAGATCTTGAATAATTCTTAACATCTGAATGCTTTGAAGAACACAATGCTTAGGAAATAATCAAATCAAGCAGACGCACACACACACACACACACGATATAGATATATATATATATATATATATATGCTTACAGTGTACAGTACATATACATAATGTATATAGGCGTAAAACTCATGGGGAAACGTGATGCTTATGTATAAAACACCACAGGGAAAATGAGAATATGGAGTGAATCATGACTAGTTTCCTCTCGAAGATGTAAGGCGAAACTAGTTGGGATTCACTATATATTTTCATTTGCCAGGGGTTATTTTGCATATATATATATATATATATATACATATATACATACATATATATACATATATATATATATATACATATATATATACACATATATATACACATATACATTATATATATATATATATATATACATATATATATATATATATATACAGTATATATACTGTGTATATATATATATATATATATATCTTAACACCTTGACTTTATCGATGAGCTACGAATAATGACCCAAATTATGATGAAAGAAAGTCACTGTGAAGTGATATTCGTTTTATTCGTGACGTCAAAGTCACGGAAGGACAAAATGCCATTTTTCTTTTAGTCTCTGACAATATAATCATATCTCATCTCTTAAAGGCAGATTATCTTAATTTACATTTGCTGCATAGTAAGTTTTCATTCAAGTGAAGGCATATTCTCTCTCTCTCTCTCTCTCTCTCTCTCTCTCTCTCTCTCTCTCTTCAAAGCCTTAAATTTGAATAAAGTGATCAAGGACAGATCTCTTTATCTCTCTTTCACAAAATAAGAAAAAAGGTAATAATGAAATTAGTAGTTTTTAAAAGAAATACCATTCGAACATCCGAAGAGAGAGAAAAACAGGAGTCATGGCTTCTACAATTCATCAATATGTTTTAAACGTTGCATTGTAGGTCTATATGACATTACAGCTTCTGCAGCTATAGAGCGTTGCATTGTAGGCCTACCTGACATTACCGGCACATCGTTGCTTTTGTTCAGTATTCTAAAATCAAGCATTTATATTCCTCTTCTGTTTCTTCAGCAGCAGCAAATATGATCTATTTCAGTGTACAAACGATTACGCAATTTCCCAGAAATTTAGACAACTTCAGATTCCGAGGGAAAAAATAATTAAGAGAAACTATTTTGATGAGTTACTTTTCATGAATTAAACTGACCAGTTTTATTATTTTTATATTTTAAAGAGTTTGAATTAAAATTCATTATATATATGGTCATCCTCTTTTCCTAGGCCTATTGACCCTATCTCCTACTTCATACATCACATTATGTAAAATTGAAGTTTCCAAAGAATTGTATGAAACATGGTCTACTGATATTGTTTGGACCTTAGACAGTCATAATTACGAACAAACAATAGTTATAGTGAAATCTTGGAAACTATTTGTGACTGTTCGATGGAAAATCTAGGCTGGATATTCAGGTTAAGGAATGGAAATGTTTATAGGCCTAATAAATACGGAGTATTGAATTTGAGGGTGAAAAGTCTTTTATCTTTAAAGCACTTCTCAGTGACACAGTGTTCAGACTAAACTTCCGACCCCTGAACGGTCGACTTGATATTGTTCTTGTAAATAATATGTTTTAATCGTTTAAGACTCCTTGCAACACACCAGAGAACCTGCTGCTTCCTAATAAGCTATTGCTGAGCAATAATTGAAAACAGCTATACTCTTATTGCAAAGCATCGACTCTAGAAGAGTTTAGCTATTCAAGTAACTGTCTGCTTCTTTCGACCTCATTATCCCCATTGTATAACAGGGTCGGCCGCCCGAGTCAACTCTCTGAATGTATTTATTTGATTTTCCTCTTTTGTACTTTACATTAACACCAAAGTTTTATCAATGATTTTAAAAGTAAACTATTATTTTGAAATCATATTTAAATAGAAATAGTGCTATTCAGTTTTGTCCTTTAAAAGTTAATAAAGAGATTCATATTGTGTTGGCTCGAAAATTAAGTAAAGGAAAATGTGCTTTATCCAGCGAGGGATCTGACAGTACCCAATAACTTTCGCAATAGTATCAATGGGTGCCTACCATTGGCCATCAAAAAACTGATTTATTTGCTAAAAAAATATTTAAAATTCATAAATAGCTATAATGATTATTATGAAAGGCAACTAGATTCTTAATTATCAAACTTTATAAAAAAAATTATGAATTTATCAACAAATCTATAAACTTTGCATAAAATGTTTGAGTCTAATTAAATGGAGAATATTTTTTGAGCACTAATGGCAGTAATGTCTATGTCTCTGGATAACCTGAAGTAAAGAGACTCGGGTTTTCCGAGAGTCCTGGGTCGGGTCAAGCCCTAAGAAATCGACTCCGTTGAGGATCTTTCCTCTTGGGTGTCTTCCGATTCAGGACTACCTCTCGGTTTGGGGTTCCGAGACAGGCAGGATAGAAAGAGAGTATCCTGTCAATGACGTCCCCCGGTTATCCAGCAAAACAGTAACAGGCTTTCTTTGGTCTGGTGTTGAATTCATTTTCTCTCTCTCTCTCTCTCTCTCTCTCTCTCTCTCTCTCATCATTAACTCTTTCTTATTCTTTTCTTCCTGTACTAATACAGGGCACAGGGGAAGGGGGGGGGGGGGGTTAACGTGAACAGTATGCAGCCAGACTTGATATTTATTTTTGCACTGGACAAGCGTTGAACATAATTTCTCACTTAGTAATAAAATCTTATATTTTACTTAGTAAACATGTATTTGTATGAAACAAAGTTGGTGAACTGTTATGAAAAATTTTATTATTGAAAAAATATTAGATCGTTAAAACAACCGTGCTACAATACCCTTTCAGAACAAAAAAAAAATCGTTAATGAAGCACAAATCCCTCTGAACACCGTAATTCCGTGAGACTATTCCTGGAACTGTGTCTGTAGATAGTCGGAGTGGGAAAGAGGGCTTCAAGAGGGAAAATAATCTAAGCTTAGTCCTGTTGTCTAATAATAATAACTATCTATGCATTTGGGTTATCAATTAAAAGTTATTACTTGATTTTGCTTATGTCGTTTTGTGTATGAAGCAAAAGGTAGTTAGGGTCGTGGTTTCGAAACTTGCAATAAATTATTTCAAGCCAAAGCTTAGGTAATAGTCAACGCTGCCTATATAGGTCTAATCTCTTGAGGAGTTTATTAAGGGAGAAGTAATAATGATAAATGAATAAGTAAATAAGCAAAGTGGTGTGTTATCTTCGGTACCAAAAATACAATTAAATCTACCTATATTATACAACTTTAATTTACGAACGGAAAGCATAATCGGGTCAGACATATTCCCCCACACCTATAATGGGCAGATTCTACAATAGCAACGTATCTCGAATAACAACAACAACAACAACAACAACAGTAATAATAATAATAATATGGCTCTGTCGTCTTGTCTTTAACACATACTAGGGTATGGCTATATGTCAGATGGCAACAATAAATATTTGCATCAAATCTTATAACTTAATAAAGGTGTCTATCTGGGCATAGAGTTACGATTTGTGAAATTTCTCCACAGTCTCTTCTTCATTTTAATTCTAGGCCTATAGGCTTCATAAGAATTATAAAATCAGAAGTGTCAACTTCAAGTCCCATACAACAATAAGGCAAGGAGGGGCAAACAGCATTTAAACCTTCACAAGTTGGGTCTAAATAGATCCTCAGTAAATCTCAAGAGACGAAACTGTCTAAAGATATTAAAGAACCAGGTAATAAATAATTTCATTTTTCAAATGACGCCATTATTTTCTATGTATAATATACTTAGGCAAACTATATATATATATATATATATATATGTATATATATATATATACATATATTATATATATATATATATATATACATATACATATATATATATATATATATATAGTTGTTTATCCTCCTGGGAATAATGTCAAGCAATCTATTACAAATATTTTCCTCACGCACAGACTCCCAAGATGATAAGCATTCGCTAATGATTGCTTGTCTACTATTGCGAACGGGAAACGATTATGAAAATGAACGCTTGGTTATAAAAATTAGTTAACTCTTTGTTTCCTTCTTCGGTTGTGTAGCTGTATACTGTACATATAGGCAGTAAGACTATACTTAATTGCCACATATTATTCATCTTGCTGCCTGAAATAGTACACTCCAAACCTCGTATCTGTAGCCGCACAGTGCTCTGTAGGTCAGACCAAAACAGTAGCATTCTCGTCGACTGCAGCATTCCGACTTGCACCTACAATTAGTTTGCTACCGGCAACTCTCAGCAATGGGTGGAAGCTTTGTCCAAATTATCTTTTCTTAGTCTAGCACAAGTTTAAGGGAATTTTTCCTTTCCTTGTCACCCTGAGTCTCACCCCACATCCTCGCTTTGATCTAGTTTCATCTTTCATACTAAATGGCCAGCAGAAATAAAAAACAATGCCTGCTCTCTTTATTTGGTAAAGTGTGCTTGTATTGTAAGAAGTACATCGAGCATTGCTTACTCTTCAAAAGTTTTTGAACTTCATGAGGGCCAATCACCCACTAATGCTACACCAGGGTTGTAACTTGGCTCTCAAGAATAGTAATGAGGTGGGATTTTTGACATGTGTGGAGCTTTCTGCTATCATTGGAGGGAAGAAGTCTGTGATTGGTTCTCATGACGGAA
The DNA here is from genome assembly GCF_036898095.1 of Palaemon carinicauda. NCBI lineage: Eukaryota > Metazoa > Arthropoda > Malacostraca > Decapoda > Palaemonidae > Palaemon > Palaemon carinicauda. Next base: position 69,681,564 of record NC_090746.1, on the reverse strand, counting down.
GAACTCCTTCAAGTCATACTCTCTGCCCTGGCATGATATGAACAGCTTGGAGAACAGACGATTGTTTGCTTTGAAGAGTCAACAGATACTGATACCTGTAGTAAAAAGTCAACCCTGTTCCTTTTGATTTGTTCATAGATGGTGGATTCTTCTTTTCTTCCCTGTCTCTTAATAAACTCCTGGAAATTGACATTTCCTTTCTCAAAGTGTGCGCTAACCAGCTCTGAAAAAAACTTCGGTGAGCAATGTTCTTTGCATCAAGTGAAAGCAGGTCTCAACTCTCAGCCTGGAGAAGATTGCTCACATCTTGCATGCCTTGTGAGAGCTTTTATATTTTCTCAAGGAACACTGCTCGTTCTGTTTTGTCATGCTGGATGGTGCGTTTAGAACCCCCTTGATCCCACTTCTTGCCTCATACTGTGTACCCAAGTGGCTGACTTCAGGACCAGCTACCATCCACCATCTCAGTACTGATAGATCTTCAGTCATGCCCATTGCACTCCCGCCTGCCTTGATGACAGTGATGGACCCAGAACAAAAAGCATCTCATTTATTGCATGGAAGAGGGAAATATTAGTCACATAGTATAGCCATTATGTTTTTGTGGTTATTATGCACATGGTGATTTGAGCTCTTCACCCTTCGTCTTCTGGCAAGGACAACAATTGCTTCAGTCAGTCTGGAATTTACAGCCCTGGGTCTGTTACTTGCCATCTTGGTGAATGGCATTCAAGGTATCATACTATGGTAATTATCTTTATTCCGTGAATCGAAGCCGAGGATTTATCCTTTTTCCACCTTGATCTCAATCATTTAGAATAAGGTATGAGATACGACTAGGTTCGAGAATAAATATAAATGACTTACACCTAGCTTGATCGTTCATACAGTATCGTTCAAGTCCTTTGCAGTCTGTTCAGCAACCAAGACACTACATGCAAAGGGCTATAGACCTGTTAATCTTAGCTTGGCTCTCCTGCGCTGGTACAACCGGTAATATATGGTTGCTAATTGATCCAGGGCTTATTAGACAGCATCTGGGACGCTAAAATAATGATTTAGGCACACTAAATAATCATTCGGCTGATACTGAGCCCCATACTGAGGTTCACAACAGTGGTGCCATCCAGCGTGTCCTGATTGAGTGTTGACATTGCTCTACTGCAATGAGGAAGTCATTGGGTAAGTACATATTTCTAAATTCGGATTCTACGCAATAAAAAAAAATGTATGATTTGACATCAAGAGCATTCAGATAGGGCAAGTCTTTGCGATCTTATTGCAAAATGCAATATTTCTGTAAATTCAATGGCATCCTTTTTATTAAAAAGAGCAATCCCCGACGAGTCTGTGTGCTAATTTTGGTGTCTGGTTCCGGAAATGGAAGATTCTCCGGAAAATTTTCTGATATCTTCTCCACTATCAGTAGAAGCATCAAATAATGATTACCAAAGTATTTGAAAAAAAAGAGGATAAGTAAAAATTATCATTAATTAAACATAACTGAAATCTGTTGGTGAAAATTGATACCAAATACTTTGAAAAGATAAGTAATTGACAAAAACTGCAATAATAATAATAATAATAATAATAATAATAATAATAATAGCTATAAATTCAACTGAATGATA
>NC_090746.1:69678143-69679433 GCF_036898095.1 Palaemon carinicauda | reverse complement strand
ATCAGGCCATCAAAGTCGGCACAACTTCGCCTAAAAGTCTCGGGCGAATCTCCTTTCGCTCACAACTTTCCCAATCAATTATTGCTGTTCGCTTCCTCTCATCCCGGCAATCAATTTGTATCATCTCGCCTGCTTCCACCCCACTAACTGTGGATGAGGTCTGGAGCGACTATCGCCTTGAAGGAGAGGCATTGTTTCTATTTTTATACTAGTATAGGCCTACGCAACCCGTCCATTATGACGGCTAAATATTTAGTTAAATATGCATAAGCAGATTCAACCCTTCACCCCCCTCTCCATCTGTCCTTACTACAACATGTCAGTTGTGATTTCCGAGTGTACCTCTCGGGGTAATCCCTGTCACCTGGGTATGACTACTGTCTCTCCCCTGCCGGAGGGACGGGAATGACCGAATAGTTATACGTCTGGCAATGCCGCTTAGTGTGTGCGTATATCTATATATATATATATATATACTATATATATATATATATATATATATATATATATATATATATATAATCAGATTTTTGCTCTTTATTATCAAGGGGATATGAAGATGTACCAACCGTGTGTCACACGATCGTACATAGTTCATTTTGTGCTTGTATCTTCGCTCTCCCCTCGCACTAAAAAGAACCTGAAAAATCATGTCTCCTTTTTCCTCTGTAACTGTGTCGATTTTTCAACATAAAAATTCTTGTTGCTTTGAGATTTTGTATATTAGGAGACTGTTCTACAATAAACTCGCTCAGTTGCTTCCATCCTGTCTTTGAGTCACAACCTTCTCTCGGCCCGTCACATTGGTGACCCCGGAGCGACTCGCTTCTCCCGCCTTCCACCCCCTACCCCAGCCTCTCACCGTTGCTATGACGCCGTCAACGCATACCTTCTGCAGCAGTACTCGCCGTCGCCAGCCGCCCGTATAGCAAAGCTTTTCCAGCTCTCTCAACAACCGTCAGGGGACCAAAGGGCTTCGCTCACCTTCGGGAAAATGACCAGTATTACTCGCCTGCAACCTGCCGCGGACGGCTCTCCTCGTGATGTGAACCTACTTCGTGCCCTATGGGTAAGCTGTTTACCCAAACCTGTACGCGCTGCCATACCCGATGTCGATAGTTTACCCATAAAGGATTTGATGACCAAAGCCGACGCCCTTATGGACAGCCACTTCATGACCATCAAAAACCTCCATCAACGCCTCCACTCGTGACGAAGAGGACACCTATTCAACTTCAACCGAAGCTGACGTAAATGCCGTAGGACACACACGCGTATGAATGGGCGTAG
>NC_090746.1:69663143-69673143 GCF_036898095.1 Palaemon carinicauda | reverse complement strand
TGGTGATGACATTGCAATTTCAATTAGAGAAATTCAACTATATTTCAGAGAGCAACAATTCTAAATTCATGAGTATTATCAACATATCAGTCCGGAAACTAGATTTCGCATGCTAAAAAAACTGGGAGCAAAAAGAAAGGCTTTTTATTTTCCCCAAATATTTGTGGGATGGGGTTGTAAAACCTACACCCTGTCCCACTGAAGTTCGAGGGGAGTTGAAAGGACACAATAACATCCATTTGAATAAATGCAAATATTATCATCAAAATGAGTAAAAGATTACTAATCATAATAGCTACAATAATCATTCCTTCCAAAGGATTTTTTTCTACTTATGGAGGGCTGAAAAGGGAGAATAATAAAGAACTTTTAAAATACGTAAAATATATAAAAATATTTTATGAAAGGTATTTGTGCATACAAGACATTATATTTTTTAAAGACACCAAAAGTATTTTTATCAATAAGAAACGTTTACCAAGTAAATGATAACATCTCAAATTCAAAATAAGTTGATGTGAAAATCCTATTATTTTCCAAATATGATTTAAAAGTATTCGCACAAATTCGAGGGGCAGGATCACACGAGACGAGCAACTATTAACTCTCCCACGCCCACACCCACATCAACGCCGAGCCACTCCACCCACACCCCGCTCCTCTACTCCAAAATTAACACTACAGATAACAATTGATTCAATCCTGAATATTCACATGATTAAAGATGCAGTCTCATACAGACCATTTTTGCAGTAATGCTGGTGAATGATGATCTAAAGCAAGCCAAAACTCAGTTTCATTAAGTAAAATTACTAAATGAGGTGTAACAAATTGAATGATGGCGAACTCGCTTTACCTCATTAGTGAGGTGTTGAGGTCCATTTCGTGGAAAGAGGAAAATGCCAGGCTAAATGAAACAAAATTTAATTAACAAAAAAACATGAAAATCCTTTTAGTTTCTTCTTTTCGTTAATCCATTAGTATCCCCGAAATTCTATTGCTGTTTTCTAAAGGCCTAAAAGCAGTCAGATGTGCTTACACCTGTCTTTTATATAACTTAATTGATGCAAAATATACCTTTAATCCTTAATACTATACATTCTATAAATATTCTACATTCACTATCACATATTTTCGTAGTAGCCTAAGGAAAAAAAAAAAGTGGAGGTAAAGAAGATAATTGAACTTTTCGAAGAATTGTAATTAGCCTAAAAGAAAATTTGGACTAATGTTTTCTTTTGACTGAAGTATGTGCAAATGTTTTCCAATCTTTTCTTCAAAGGAGTAAACCGATAAATATATTCTTGCTAATTCTAAGGAAATAGAAATATAAGCTTGAATAAGTCACACTGAAACTGTGCTTCTACTAACAACACTGAACAGGAATTATTTCCCTCAACAAAGCAATTAAACTCATGTTTGTAGTAAAAGCAGTAACGAAAATGATTGCAAATGAGAATAGAAAACTAATAATGTTATTGAAAAATTACAACAGAAAAAAATCAAAGTATGAAAAGAAAAAAAATTTTAACGGATACAAATTTCAACTTAAAAGTTAACTTATCGATTAAAATCCCAATTAAAAAAAAAAAAACTTAAAAATCTATATGCAGATAAAAAAAAAGATTCACTTCATGAAATATAGGTTTTAAATATAAATACCGATTAAAAGTGATATCCAGGTAAAATAACCTAACGATCAATATAAGCCAATCTAAACCGACACGATTATTCCATTCTTAAAATATGCAGGTCATAATATCAATTTACAATATCACCCCCACACGTTCACCCCATCGCAATATCACCCCCTCCCCACCCACACGTTCACCCCATCGAAATATCCCGCCCCACACGTTCACCCCCATCACAATATCCCCCCACCCACACACACACACACACGTTCACCTCTCGCAATATCACCCCACACGTTCACCCCATCGCAATATCCACCCCCCCCCCCCACACACACGCCCTTCCTTTCCTAATTTTCATAATATCACCTCATATCTCACCCAACCCCTTCGCCTATCGCTTCATGAAAATGAGAGGCAGTGTGTAAGAATAATCTCTGACCTTATAAAGATTAAACTCAACATAATCCAGGTTCCCAATTTGCAGGGATTGCCTTGCTAGTTTCGTGAAAGAGGAATTTATGAAATTATTAACAGACGGTTTTAAAAAAATACTATTCATATGAAAATTTCTTATCGTTAATACATAACAGTTGGGAGAGAAACGACACTCGGTTTCAATAGACATTATTATTATCATAAAATGAAGAGTATAATAAACAAGTTGTTGAGTTATCAATTAATAAAGATTCCTGGTTTTATTGTTGACAGACTTGAAAGAAACCTGGTCAACCTCTGCACCGTAGAATAAACATGTTGATGAGTTGTCAATTACTGAAGATATCTGGTCCTTGCAAGCTGACAGCAATTACTTCTCCTTTTTTAAACTAAACAGATACGCTTGACGGACGGAATCATGGTCAACTTTCGTACCATACAAACCGCAATTAGTTTTGCTTTAATATTTTTATCTAAACTAAACAAATGAACTTGACGTACGGAATCATCGTCAATTTCTGTATCATAAAATAAATAGCGGGAAAACTTGAGAATAAAATAACAATGAGTATCATCTATCGTACGATGCACACCAAAGCGGATATTCTGAACACAAAAACAGCGGAGAGGGCGATTGAGTTAAAAGCAAATATTGTTCTCTGTATACCTAAATTGAAAATATTTTCTTATTTTATAACTCATTACTAAAAGAAAGTATATCTAAACAATAAGTATTAATATACCTTTCATTCATATCAAAAGTATCTAATTGTTCGTTTTCTAAAACGTTCTATCTTCAATTATCCAAAAGACATCCAGAAGGAATTTCTGTGACTTTCATGAGTCGAATTAATATCATCAATTTTAATTAACTTAATCTATGATTTTACACAACGGTCGAGAGAGAGAGAGAGAGAGAGAGAGAGAGAGAGAGAGAGAGAGAGAGAGAGAGAGAGAGAGAGAGAGAGAGAAGAAGAGAGAGGTCTAAAATAAAAAAAATACAAACATCAATCATAACCTTTTAAAAATCTGCATCCGATACTAGAAAAGCTTTGAGAGAGAGAGAGAGAGAGAGAGAGAGAGAGAGAGAGAGAGAGAGAGAGAGAGAGAGAGAGAGAGAGAGAGAGAGAGAGAGAGAATAAAGATGTCCTTTTCTTTTCTATATTTTTTATATTTTGGGGCCAGCGTTGAATATCTACTTTTGTATCGATAATATTTATTGATATCCCTTACGCGAGTGTATGTCATAGACACACAGAATGCTCCTCAATGTTTAAGTTGTTGGTAAGATGACAAAGATACAGAAGATAATTCCGTTTCTGATAAACTATTTTCACGCAATATAACGTTTTACCTTTAAACAAATATATCTAAGAATATTTCACCCGATACACAAAAAAAAAAAATAAAAAAAAAAGTTAAAATTAGGTAATGAAAAATTTTAGTGTTTCCTTACAAAATAAAACAGAAAATTATCAGACATAAGTGTTATGTATTTTGTACTGTACTACTATATTCGCTATGGGTATCAAGGGTAATGTTGCACAGTATTGCATTAATAAAATATGTTTCAGCATAGTTTATAAGTGTAGTAGCGTATGTTATGAAGGATTTAATCATTTATTAGTTATTTCAAAGTTAGGACGTGATTCTTACTTTTGTATTGCAGTAGGATCCCGTCTTTTGAAGAGTGATGCTCTTCTGTTATTTTTGTATGTTTGTGTACGAGTTTTGTTTACATATTCTCACTCGAGAGTCACAAGTCCATTAGAGATCATCAGAGATGTAAGTCTTTAAGCATTAAACTTATTTTAATAAGAAGTCTATAATTCTATCCCACCCAGAAGAGTCGGCGAAGATGCCGTGATAAAAGGATCCATTCTCAACTAACGAACTAGTATTATTTCAGGTATGTTTGAGGGCAGTAATAAACTTGGATAACCAACACCATATCCAATAATAAGATGTAAAAATCTCGGTTTGGAATAAAAATATAAACGAAAATCCATATCGAACACTTACATCTTAGAAAAAGATTGAAAATGTGGATTTCTAAAAATATTCTACTCAGAAAGTACTTTAAGCGTGACAAGGGAGCAATATATCTTTATCCTGAAGAGGTTCGGTAGAAAATCCTGAATTTCCTGGGACGAATAAAAATGTGTGAAAAAAAAACTCCCTGGGGAAAGAAATGTGTATAAAAAAATTCCCTTTGAAGTCCTTCATAGAGGAATAAGCGGAAATTCTTCAAAGGATTCTTTAGTCTGATACCAACCATTTAATCTTGTGATAGATTTACGGGATATTTTTGGAGACCCATATTTAGGTTGATCAGCCAAAGGAAACTAACATCCAAATTAAAATGAAAAGGAATAAGATTCAGATATTCTTACTTCAAGATCTCCAAATGTGAATTATCAACAATTCCGTCTTTCTTACAGGAGCACTTACCAGACAGGGAGCCATCACTCCCCAATGGTTGCTGAGTGCTGTAAAATCTTAGTTACACGGATGGCTAGCGGCGGTGAGTACTGCTCCAAGAAAAATGATTTAAGGGTATCATACTCAAAGAGCCAGTCAGAGATTTCTGGAAAGGCGTCGTTAGGGACTGCAGCGAGGATGTAGTCAGCTTTGCTACTTGAGCGGGTTACGCCCTTGATGCGGAATTGAATCTTGGCAAGATGAAAGGCTAGCGAAGGGCAAGAACATCAATGTGGCAGCTTAGATAAATGATTTGGGGTAGGTGGTGGTCATTGTAGGAAGATGCAGCAGATGAAGCGCTGAGCTGAGAGGAGAGATGGTTGATCGAGGCAATCTGAAGGTCACCTTAGACTAGAGAACAATGGTATGATTTTGGGGTGTTCTTCTCTAGAAGAGCCACTTACCATAGCTATAGCTAAAGTCTCTTTTACCCTTACCAAGAGAAAAGTAGCCACTGAACAATTACAGTAAGCCTACGGTGGCCTAATTAGCCCTTGAGAGTATAAAATATGTTTGGTAATCTCAGTGTTGCCCGGTGTATGAGGAAAGATGAGAATGCATAAAGAATATGCCAGACTATTCAGTGTATCTGCAGGCAAAGAAAAAATGAGCCGTAACCTGAGAGAGGGATTCAATGTATTACTGTGTCTACCCAGTCAATGGATACACTAACTCTCTAGCATTAGTATCTCAACAGGTGGCTGGTGCTACAGCCAACCTACCACATATATATATATATATATATATAATATATATATATATATATATATATATATATATATATATATATATATATATATATATATATATATATATATAGTACATATGTAACTGCGTGCATTTTGTTACATGAGGAAATTTTGTCGTTTTTAAACAGCAAAGTTATTCATTTATACTAAATAACACCACAGACATTTCTAAGCCTAATCCAATAAATGTTACTTGCTCAACAAAAAATTCAATATAAAATAAAACCTAATTTAGGAAGATTTAAAATTATCAATAAGATTGATATATGTAACAAAACCAATATGGAGGAAAAGCCCTCATATAGGGGGAAATTGCACATCCCTCTTCCCCCTCTCCCCAAAAGATGCGCCACTGTGCCAAGCTAGTGGGATTTCAAAACCTATCCATATTTGACACATATTAAGAACTGTAACACGATATCTCCCTATACCACAGACATAAGTCAATAATTTCATTTTCTTTTCTTTTTTTACCAACTTACTTCAATGACAATGGCAGCCCATGCATTTAGCCTAAGCTAAGGCTATAGGCCTACTACTATTCAAAACATTTCGTTAGATTAAAGTACCAGATATGCTTACCTTTTAATCAGTGCGTCTCGTTCTTCCCGTTATAAAACAATGATGTTAACGGAACCAATGGAAATTACAACACAGTTCCCGAAATATTCACAAATAAATAACGAAACTTTCCGGTTATTATGACAGGTTACGATTTTCAATGCTTGCGCTGCTGCGCATGCTCTCCGGTTACCAGATACAGTATTACATCTTTTAAAAGTCTCGACCAGGTAATATATAACTGAGGAATTACTACCAATCTATCAATTTCTCTATACATAACATGATATGTGATTCACTCAAATAACTTAAAATAAAATATCCTTTCCTTAAATAGCATATAAGAACAGAAAAAAAAGTATCAAAACTTTTTATAAAGATGCACTAATTTTAAGGGTATTTGAGCCCATAACAAAGAAAATGGAATGTTTCAACAGAAAACTATCTTTAAAGGGGTAACTAAAAGATTTTATCCCACATAAAAACTGGCCATCAAGCATCACTCCGAATTTATACTAGTTATCCATATAATATAAACCTACAGGGAAACCATAGCAATAATAAAGCTAAAAAAAATAACAGCAAAATTTCTAATAAAGTAGTAATTCCAAAGTCAGATTCTTTAATGTGCCGTACATACGCAACAAAGTTCGAGCGGCAGATGTTCATGTGTACGTACAACTAAGGACTGTAGTTCCGTAAACAAGCGCCCCTTTTTTAAAATTCAATTTGGGTTCACTTATCCGTGTTTTCAATATTTTCTTTTTAAATATGGGACTCTAAAAGTATTTTCTTTATACATTATGTCCTATTCGTTTGCCTTCTTAATTTCTCTATCAGCCTAAATATTCCCCAAAATATTTAAGCATTGTTAATAATAATAATATATAATAATAATAATAATAATAATAATAATAATAATAATATACCTTGCGCATATATATATATATATATATATATATATATATATATATAATATATATACATATATATATACATAATATATATATATATATATATATATATATATATATATATATATATATATAAAATATATATATATATATATATATATATATATATATATATATATATCATATTTAATCACCACTAGGGGCGTCATTGGGGGGTGGGGCTAGTAGGGCAATTGCCCCCTCCAAAACTTAACCCCCCCCCCCCACACACATGAGTCCACTTTAAAGTTCCCTTGCTCGTCTTGCCAGTTACCTCTGTGGGCGGAGCCAATGTTGGTGGATGCTTCTTAGCCAATCAGAGACATTGCATGGGTTATGAGAGATGAACTAACAGTGTTAGCTAAAAGCTGTGCATGTGTTTCTGTTGCAGAACTTACAGTGACTATATTTTTCCCTCTTTTATAACCTGGGCCTAGTAGCAATCTTCCCCTAGACATCAGTTCATTAAAGTATAACAGTCCTGTGCGACCAAACCTTCATACATTCCTCAAACAAATGAGAGGAGATTTAATGCAGGATTTTCTAAACGGATGAGTGGGTTAAGTATTCTGAATCGGAGGATAGTGTCTACTTACTTGCATGTAGACTCTTGGTCAGTAACATACAGAGAAGAGGTGAGACTCATGGTAAGTGAACATTTATTGAAGTGGGATTTATAAAATGGAATGATTATTAGAAAAACATTCTAAAACTGAAATACATGCACATGCTATGAGTAGTTAGTCGAACTTTAAGGCAGTCAATGGAAAAAAAACCAGTTCAATCAAAAGTAATATTGATGCCAGCAGGTGAAAAGAAGCAAAGGCAAACAGAGAACATGTGAAGTGTTTGCTGCGTGTCACAAGTTTACTGGGTAGGCAGGGTTTAACCCTCCGTGGCCATGATGAAAGTGAAACTTCAACAAATAGAGGAAAATTCTATGAGACGCTCGACATATTAGCAGACGCAAATGAAAATTTGCGTTAAAAAAAAGTAAGGTATGGTCACTACACATCCCCGGAGTATCAAAATAACTCAATACTTGTGTTTGGCAATAAAGTTCTCTAAAATGTCTCTACACAAATTCAAGAAGGAAAAGTATTTTTCAATATTAGTAGATGACACACGAGATCCGTCAAGAAGAGCAATTAAGCATAGTAAACAGGTTCTTTGATGGCGAAATAATCCAGGAGAGATGTTGTGTTACCTATCACGTACATAAACTAGATGCCAAATCCCTTACAAATTTCCTTCTAAAAAGTTAAATGAGCTAAGATTAGAACTGTCAAATTGCATAGCACAGTGTTATGATGGGGCGAGTGTTATGAGTGGATGGGCTTCAGGAGTTCAGGCTCGTGTAGCAAAGAAAGTTCCCAATGGCATATACATAATACATTACTATGTACATAGGCTCAACTAGTCCTCATTGACTGTGTGAAGAACCTTGATGACTTTGCAGATTTCTTCTTAACCATACAGACTTTGCATAGCTATGCTTCAAATAGCAACTCAAAACATGAGCGTTTTGTTTAATCACAGAAGCAACTGGGACAACAGGTATTAGAATTAAAGAGAATAGTTGCAACTAGGGGGTTCTATCGGTACAGGAGTATTTACAAAATTCGAGTACAATATGAAGCTATTCTTGCAGTACTAAAGTCTCTATCCGAGTCAAGTAATGAAGCTTCTAGCCTAAAGTCAAAATTGGAATCTTGGAGATTTATAGTTCGTCTGCTTGTTGCAGAGAAATTGTTAACGCAAAGAAATCGTCTGTCAGCGCAACTTCAAGAAAAAGGTATATCCATTGTTAAGACTAGATCTAATCTCATCAACAACAGAAAATTGGTAAATATGAGAACTGACAGAGAATGTGAGAAATTGTATGATGAAGCACAAGTGTTTGCTATATATATATATATATATATATATATATATATATATATATATATATATATATATATATACACACATATATATATATATATATATATATATATATATATATATATATATATATATATATAAAGAATTGATATAACAGAGGTCAGTGCCACCGTGGGATTAGCTAGCAGCAAGAGAATACAACAAGCATCAAAAAAATTTAAAGAGTATCTCATAAGTACAATTTGGAAGCGGCATGGGCAATTGGCATCTTCTCAGAACATCAATTTGAAGCAACATTTGAAGATAGATTAGCATTTGCCACTAATAGATAACTGCACTGCTGAATTTGACTGTAGGTTCAGCAATAACATTGATTTTTTTCTATCTCTCTCTACATTTGACTGTCAATCAAAGCAATTCTTTGACAAGGAAAAGCTAACTCTGTTCGCAGAGTACTACAGTGTTACTACAGTGTACACATTGAATCAGTCCTCTTGGTTTCACAGAATCATTCTGCAAAGGCATTTTTTTAGAACAAAAGAAACAAAAGGACCTGTGGGATGTGTACTCTGCTCTAAATACCTTAGCAGTTCCCTTTTCTGAGTTGCTAGCTACACTTAAATTTTTATTAACCATTCCTGTCACTACTGCTAGTATCAAAAGATTTTTTTTTCTTTGCTAAAACACGTGAAGAACTATTGGAAACTATAACTGGAGATGACTAGCTATTTTCTATGTTGTTGATGGCTACAGAAAAACATATGGTTAAGTCATTTGATTCAGAAGAGCTAGTGAATGATTTTGCTTGCATGAGACGCTGCAGGTATCCATTGGAGTAATTCTGTTTAAAAATAAAATCCAAAAAATCTATATAATTTTATTTGCATTATGGCACTCAAGTATTAACAGTATTACTTTTATGTTACTCTATTTTCATTGGTTCTCAAATTATCAAATTATTTTTATTTCATAATCTTAATAAAGGTCCATTACCGTTATGATGCAGTTGTTTCATAATTTTCTTTAATGTCCGGTATTGCCAGCCAGTGGTTCTATAGTTCGATTTATAAAATATATTTTCATTAAAATGTAAAGATGAAGAAAATTTGTCATGTTTTCTTTTCAAGTGTGCACTCATAAATATATGTCTAGTCTCTCTATATACTTAAGCACCAACGATGGTGAGATAAATGAAAAATAGTGGGAGTACATGATTTTTGTTGAAATGCCTTGCTTACGTGGCTTCAAAAAGCACTCAAAATAGCACAAAATACAAATCCTCCGAGCGAATAGGCTTTGT
>NC_090746.1:69655643-69658143 GCF_036898095.1 Palaemon carinicauda | reverse complement strand
AGAGAGAGAGAGTGAGAGAGAGAGAGAGAGAGAGAGAGAGAGAGATCACTGAATTTCCTTTTTTCATTTTTTATCTCTGTGGGGGGCAGAGGGGAATCCGCCCCCACCTGCCCCCGGCTTTTTTCGTCGCCAGGCTTCAATATCGGTGATTCTTTTGTGGCATGTTGACCTTAAAGTTGCAAGTAATTTATGTTATGAGAACACTAATGATTGGAAATTTGAAAATGCTTCTATGGTTGACATATATTATTTTCATATATGTAAATTTTTAGCCATCTCAGAAAATGATAAATGAAAATTTAAAAAAAAAGCTCTGAAACTTAGAAATTCCAAGTAAAATGAGAGTATAATTGGATAAAAATAGCAAAATCTTCCTTCATGAAAATAAATTCTTTGCCCAAAACATAGCCGGATATAAGTTTCAATTTAAATTGAGAATAAAAGATTATGAATAAAGTCTCAATTTAAAAAAGTATATTTGAAAGCATAAAGATATCCTATATAAAAAAAAATTCTCAGACCTTCCTCTTTGATGTTCATACATAAAAGAGAGGACGGTCTATCATAGGATTTTTTTTCCTCTGCTACAAACCGTTTTATTCCAAAAATCTTTAGCGATCTTTATCTGGTCTTGTTTGCGAAAGATGTTTAAACACACTTGAAATCACATGAAAACGTGACGTTAAGATGTACTCATGTGTAAATAACAACAATAACAACATATGCTGCCGTCTCTAGTTCACTGCAGGACAAAGGTCTCAGATCTGTATTGGTCATGTCTGGGGTTTGGTCATTTTCATCACGATGCTGGCCACTCCGGATAGGTGATGGTGGGGCACTTTAATCTGATCGGTCACAACAAACCAACCTAGTATGGGTGGCCCTCACTATAGTCAAACCATTTGGTGGTGGCCGCTGAAAAGAGCTCTTTGGCAGAACTTATCGTGTCTGAGCGTAAACACTTAGTTCATTTTCCTTGAAGGAATCACTCTATAGAGACAAGTCGAAAACCTTTGAAAACAATAATAAAGGCAGATTAAGAGATTAACAGTAATACTGGGACAAGCATCCTTTTTTCCATTACCCTTTCTTTACAACTGTAATTGCTGGCTCAAGATCACCTAAATAACATCAAGATCTTTTATAGATACATACATACACACACACATATATATAATATATATATATATATGTATATATATATATATATATATATATATATATATACATATATATATATATATATATATATATATATATATATATATATATAATCTCGAAAACTGATATCTAAGCATAAACAATGCTTATAATGAACTTGGAAGAGTTATTAAAAAAAAACCTTTTAAATCTTTTAAATTGTTCTGCCCTTGTCAGATACTGATCTTTCACTACCGATATTTCCGCGTTTGCGGCATTAGGGTCACATCCGTCAATCAATGGTCTTTCAGCTTATAAGATTAGGATTTCTTAAAGGAAAAGTCAATTCAATATTCTCTCTCTCTCTCTCTCTCTCTCTCTCTCTCTCTCTCTCTCTCTCTCTCTCTCTCTCTCTCTCTATATATATATATATATATATATATATACACATAAATACACACACACACACACACACACACATATATATATATATATATATATATATATATATATATATATATGTATATATACATATACATGTACATATATATACACACATACATAATATATATACACATATATATATATATATATATATATATGTATATATATATATATATATATATATATATATATATATATATACTGTATATATATATCCCTTAGCGCTCGAAGCCGGCTCCCAGCCGGCACGTATTATAATTGCTTTAGGATGCAAACTAATAATGTTTCCTTCTTGTAAGAATCCCAGAATAACACTTGGTTTTTATCTTTCAAGAAATGTCATTTTTGTGAACAAAAACATGTTTTATGTGTCAATTTTCTTCTTAGAAAAACTGGCTAAATGAACAGCAGATATTGCCATGTTATTCGGCGCAAAAACGTGAGCAAACCAGCCAAATTTGCTGTTTGTTTCGCGTTATTCAGGGTTGACAATCCTCTCGGTCGCTATAAGTCGCTAATCCCATACCATACCCTATAAACCCAGGTACCCAAAGGCTTCTTGTTTCGCCGAGTTGTAATTGATTAGTAACGAACGCATATAATTAATCTCTCAAGAGAGAGAGAGAGAGAGAGAGAGAGAGAGAGAGAGAGAGAGAGAGAGAGAGAGAGAGAGAGAGAGATTATGAGTTAATCATGTCTCTCCGACACCGCAAGTTTCTTGAAAACGAAGAGGAAATCTTGGAATACTTTTTTGGATTTCCTTCAGAATCGGAAGATGATTCAAGGAATTACAAAAAGAAATTTACTTAATTTTTGTATGAATCCTACAATATGAATTTTGTATATTTTTATTATAAATAATAGATACGTTTCCTCGCATGTTATTGTGCTAAAAACATTATTATCATTAATAATA
>NC_090746.1:69644312-69646812 GCF_036898095.1 Palaemon carinicauda | reverse complement strand
CTGTGTGAGCATATCTATCTAAATATTTAGATGTCCCTTTTGACGGGTCGCGTACACTTATATTACATTTCCTATGTATAAAGTTAAATTCTGCTTCTTAATGAAAAAAAAAAACAGCATAATTTAAGAATAATAAATTTAGTTTCCATTTTGGTAAATTAAATCAAAAGAACACTCAAACTTTAAAGATATATTTATATATCTAGCTGAAACCTTGATTTTATCAATGGCCAGCATCATTTCACACCAATAGTATGTAAAGCTAACTGTAGGGTAAACAAATTTCTTTTTTTTTTTATATTAAATCCTTTGGTCTTGTTATTTTATCAAAGATTATTTAACGTAACAAACCTCTATAGCATGTTATGTCTATGCAGATAAAATCTTTGTTATTATTATCATTATTATTACTTGCTAAGCTACAACCCTAGTTGGAAAAGCAGGATGCTATAAGCCCAGAGGCTCCAATGGGGAAAATAGCTCAATGAGGAAAGGGAACAAGGAAAAATAAGATATTTTAAGAACAACAATATTAAAATAAATATCACTTTATAAACTATAAACACTTTAACAAAACAAGAGGAAGAGAAATAAGATATAAGATAAAACAGTGTTCCCGAGTGTACCCTCAAGCAAGAGAACTCTAACCCAAGACAGTGGAAGACCTTGGTACAGAGGCTATGGCACTACCCAAGATTTGAGAACATGGTTTGACTTTGGAGCGTCCTTCTCCTGTCGTATTTCTATATAGTAAGTTCCCTTTTCTATATTTTAACGAGTAGATTAACGAATAGAATCAGGGACTCTAAATTAAATAAAGAAATAATAACAAACATCACTTAATGTTTCTAATCGCCGGTGATAAGTAATAAGTAATAAACAAACACTGACGAGTCACTTCATATAAACAAAGTGTTAAGTTGAAGTGTCTGAAATTGTGAAAGAGTAAAACATGAATTAGCTCATTAAGATGAAAAGAGAAGGAATCAAAATGAAAACTCCCAACAACTTTCAGGAAGTGAAGATGACTTAGTCCAGGATGTACCTGAATGGAATCCGCTGTGCAGGAGAGGATGTGGTAGACCAAGAGAAACGTGGCTATTGACAATCCGGAGGGAGGTGTTGAGCTCAAAGAGATGGCACAGGAAAGATACATATGGCGTGAATTCATTGAGGGTCTATGAATCCAGTGGGTGGCAGAGGATTAAGTAGGTTAAGGAAAAAAACGAAATAACTAAGAAATAAAATGTTTAATCCAAAATGAAAGCATTAATTAGAATAGGGAAAATGGTAAACAGTAAAATATACTGACAATATGAATGTATGTACACTCGAGCACACTCTTCTATCTTGTTTCTCTTACTCTTGTTTTGTTAAAGTTTTTATAGTTAATATAGGATATATTTATTCTAATGTTACTCTTCTTAAAAATCTAGTTTTTTCTTGTTTCCTTTCCTCACTCGGCTATTTTCCCTGTTGGAGCCCCTGGGCTTATAGTATCCTGTTTTTCCAACTAGGGTTATAGCTTAGCAAGTAATAATAATAATAATAATAATAATAATAATAATAATAATAATAATAATGACCAATCAAAAAATAAAAGGTTATATCAATTCGCTTAGCTTCCGAATAGTATAAAGATTAAGGATGTATGAAATATTTTAAGTTCCGACTCGTAGAAAATTACACCATTCTATAAAAACCGCCTAAAACGAACCTCTCACTAAATTCATGGAACTGGTGCCACATTTCACTTGTTTCCGTGTGACCTTTCATGAAACCAATGGGGGATCCAACGGTACATCTATCTCCCTTTAACGATTGATCGGGTGGGGGGGGGAGGGGATTTCATGGTTGACGAATTTTACCATCAATTTCAAGTTACTGAAGAACTCCTTTCGTTTATTTTGTGCATTTTCGGTAATTGCACAAAATCACGCAAAGAGCAAATTGAACATCAATGTTCACTGATGTTACGATGCCAGATAATTATAAATAACAACAAATGCAGCCGTTTCTAGTTCCCTAAAGGACAAAGACCTTAGACATGTCCTTATTCATGTCTGGGGTTTGCCCAGTTTTCATCACCACGCTGACCAACTCCGGATTGGTGATGGTGGGATATTTTTATTTGATCGCTCACAGCAAACCAACAGAATATGGGTGGCCCTGAGAAGTAAAGCTTAGCTGATCATGTAAAGTTCAGATTATTATGTAGCTTGTGTATATTACAAACTACTGTACTTCTAGCATTTATAAACAACTATACTTATTACTTCATTCCTATTGTAAGTAACTGCTAGAACAATGATGAGTATTTATGATTGTTATTGACATGTAGTTAAACTTCCAATATCCAATCTTTACTCATAAATAACGAGAATGAAAGTTTCTCATAGATGAATAGTATTACACATTGCAAACACTAATGTGAAACTCCGTATGTTAAGCACTTCGTGATGACACTATGTAAGCTAGTGCCGTCTATCGGCATGATATC
>NC_090746.1:69611812-69639312 GCF_036898095.1 Palaemon carinicauda | reverse complement strand
ATCTCGAACTCCCGTTCAACAGACTTCCAGGCAGGGAGGGATGTTTCCAATAGGCTACCTCACCTTTGTGACACAACAAGATGAATATGGTCATCAAGAAGAAAACAAAAGGCAATAAATGAGAACAGAGAGCTGAATAACAGCGAGTCTTTTCATATGGAAATTACTGAAGAAAAAGTGTATTAGATGTTTGGATTTCAAAATTAAAGAAGCGAAAAGAGTAATTGCTGTCTGAAGTGAATTTAGCTAAGATTCCATTTGAAGATTTGTTAAATGTGGAAGGTAGAGTTAAATAATGCAAAATTGGAAAAAGGGTGCATTCGAAAAAGCTTGTTGAAATAATTGTTGATGAAAGAAAAAAAAATTAACAAATTAAAGAACAAAAAGATACAAAACATTGATGAGATTACAAGGACGGTGATGAGATAGGTTGCTAATTATGTAAATGACAGACTAACTACGGTTTGCTAGGTATTTCTTGTCAAGGAAAAACTCAGATGAATGGTGATAGGAACCAACATTCCTTGTTATAAAATAGAGGTACAGGGGAGATTGTAAAAATCTTGGGGCATAGCATTATTTAATATACCAGCCAAATGGAAATTCTCTGTACGAATATCAGATTAAATACTGACTTCCTCCATTAATGGATTTATCCATTGTGAGGAAAATGTCTATACGTCAAGAAACAAATATTATCGCAAAAAAATGTGTTTTTATTTACATCTTACTTTGAACCAAAATCTCATAAATCTGGTTTTATATTTATCAGAGCGACTGAAGAAGAATCTATAGCCAAGAGTAGTAAAACAAGAGAAAGAGACTACACTCTCTCTCTCTCTCTCTCTCTCTCTCTCTCTCTCTCTCTCTCTCTCAAGTCGACCTGGTATCTTATTCGAGTCTTAGATCAACAGACACACACAGCGATAAGAAAAATGAGAAAGGTCCCTTTTTCCTAGACGTTACTCGAACTTTTAACTGCTTACTAATGAGATGTGTACATCTCTTACAGTATGATGTTTATCGACAAAAGAGAGAGAAATTGAAAGGAGAGCCCAAAATTAGTATGAAACAAACTACCAACCTTTATAATGAGAGACAAATAAAGATACCATTTATTTACAAAAATGTATAATGATAAATATCTCGAAAGGAGTATGAAGAAAAAGAAAATGAAAGTAATACTCAAAATTAACATGAAATAAAATACCCATTCTCATGTTAAAAAAAATACGAATAAAGATACTACAGTATTTATTTACTGGCATGTATATTTCTAAATATCTTTAACACAAGAAGTTATTGAAATCAATTTATCAAATTACCAAACTCAGCTATGAGACCTTGAGGCAAAATAGAAAATATGAAATAGCATACAATCTCATATCAAAGGCAGGCGCTACATAAGCTAGAAAACCATTATTAATTTCATCAAACATAAAAGGCTGATGAATATGGTCTAGCAATAACCTACAGCGAGGCCGTAAAAGGCCAAAAATGCGCGGTATAAAGTTCCGGTTTCATTTTTTTTTTTTTTCACTTATGTTTCGCAGTGACACAATATCTGTGTATTAATTCTATGGAATAATTTCAGATAGATATCGGCTAAAAAATTATGAAAGCATATTGGGCTGCCCCATTTCTATTCTATTTTACTTTCTCTCTCTCTCTCTCTCTCTCTCTCTCTCTCTCTCTCTCTCTCTCTCTCTCTCTCTCTCTCTCGGACTGAGACAATGGAGCTTTAGCAAATTTCCTGTCGATGAAACACCAATTTCCCTTTAATGAATTAGACTTCTCTTTTGTAGTGAGCGACATAAACAGAATTAGATTTATCCTCGTAAAATGAAAATGCAGATAAAACCTCAATACAACAATTGACTTAACAGTCTGATCTGGCAACAGGAAAACAAATTCATTCTGAATTTTATTGGCCAACGTATTTTAAATATTGCAACAACCATATAGACAAAGAAATAATCCTCATTTATTCTGACAATTTATGCAACGTTGAAGATGATAGGCTACTGTTTAGTGATATTTATTAATCACCTTTAAGCATTTTAGATTTCTAAGTTAAGGCAAAATGGATGACCATAAAATATTTCTTCAATGATTGGTGGCCCATTACGTCAATAAGCGTAGTAGGAGGAGATGATGATGATGATGATGATGATGACGATGGATGCTGAGGAAATACTGGAGAGAGAGAGAGAGAGAGAGGAGAGAGAGAGAGAGAGAGAGAGAGAGAGAGAGAGAGAGAGAGAGAGATAGATCCTCATAAGTATAAAAGGAATATGGCTAACCTTTGAACTTCTGATTCATCCCATGTCAAATTGGATGAGTTAGCCCCCCCCCCCCACAAAAAAAGAATAATCTACGAAATTGTGATCTAATCTTCTATTATATTTTTCCCTCTTTTGTTACGTACTGATTTTAATATTTATGCATTACACTTTAATTACTAAACTTCATTCTTGCTTGTCTAAAACCTTAATGTTGTCATAGAAACATGGCATAAGTAATTGGGCCTTCATACAGAAATGATATGATCACAATAATTATTTACCAGAGACCAGAGGTCAAAGCCAATAGTGCCAAATTAGGGAGCGCACAAATCATCATCATCATCATAATCATAATAATAATAATCATAATAATCATAATCATAATAATTATAATCATAATAATCATAATCATAATAATCAAAATTATAATAATCATAATAATCATAATCATAATAATTATAATCATAATAATCATAATCATAATCATCATCATAATAATCACCATCATCATAATCATAATAATCATAATCGTAATAATCATAATCATAATCATCATAATCATAATAATCGTAATCATCATAATAATCATAATCGTAATCATCATCATCATCATCATCATAATAATCATAATCATTATAATCATAATGATAATAATCATAATCATAATAACCATAATCATCATCATAATCATCATAATCATATTAATCATAATCATAATCATCATCATCATCATCATCATAATCATAACATAATCATAATAATCATAATGATAATAATCATAATCATCATCATCATAATCATAATAATCATAATCATCATAATCAATCATAATCATATTAATCATAATCATCATCATCATCATCATCATAATAACAATAATAATAATAATAATAATTCTGGGACCGCATGGGGATTAGATTCAACTTATAACATCTTTTAATAGATATCAGGTAAAAAGAATATATACAATATATACTGGTACTAGTTTGGCAAAGGCACAAGCGACCCGTTGAGATACTACCACTAGAGCTATTGGGCCCTTTGACTGGCCATACAGAACTACATTAGAACCCTCTCTCTGATCACGGCTCACCTTTCCTATGCCTACACATACACCGAATAGTCTGGCATATTCTTTCCACACTCTCCTCTGTCCTCATACACCTGACAACATTTGAGATTGCCAAGCAATTCTTCTGCGCTCAGGGGGTTAACTACTCTTGGTAAGGGCAGAAGACACTCTTTAGCTATGGTTAGCAGCTCTTCTAGGAGAAGGACACTAAAAACAAACCATTGTTCTCTAGTCTTGGATTAGAGTTCTCTTCCTTGAGGTAGTTATTTCTCTTCCTCTTCAATTTTTTGAAGTTTTCATAGCTTATTTTGAAAGATATAACTTAACGTTATTACTGTTCTTAGAATATTTCATTTTGATTGTTTATTACTTCTCTTGTAGTTTATTTATTTCTTTGGTTCCTTTCCTCACTGAGCTATTTTTCCCTGTTGGAGCCCTTGGGCTTATAGCCTCTTGCTTTTCCAACTAGGGTTATACCTTAGGTTGTAATGATAATAATACATACATATATATATATATATATATATAATATATATATATATATATATATATATATATATATATGCATTTCCCTTCAACATATGACACCAGACAG
Source organism: Palaemon carinicauda (assembly GCF_036898095.1). NCBI lineage: Eukaryota > Metazoa > Arthropoda > Malacostraca > Decapoda > Palaemonidae > Palaemon > Palaemon carinicauda. Next base: position 69,635,360 of record NC_090746.1, on the reverse strand, counting down.
GTTACTCCCTAATCAATCTATATCAATACATATTCATCAGCCTAAATGAAGCTGTAATATAACATTGCAGTTCCATCAGGAACATTCCGTTATTACTAAAACACTGAAATATCGTCTTAAAAAAAAAAAAAAAAAAAAAAAAAAAAAAAAAAAAAAAAAAAAAAAAAACCCCACGTGAAGAAAATCTCCATCTCACATTTCCAATTCGTATACAATGTATTGAACATAAAAAAAAAAAAATACCTTCCTTGATGATCACCATCAAAAGCCTTTCGTTTACACTTCGTTTGATGGCCGGGTTTATCAAAGGGGAAACTGCAGACCATTTAACATCTCTCTCTCTCTCTCTCTCTCTCTCTCTCTCTCTCTCTCTCTCTCTCTCCTCTCTCTCTCTCTCTCTCTCTCAATGATCTGTAATTTTTCGCCATTCGCTTCAAGTATCAAAGACAGGGGCAAGAGATCTGTCTTGGTGCTTTTGACGCTTATAGTGTAATTATTCTAGTTATTGGCATTACACTTCATACTTCATTTTCTAATAAAATACAACTTACATTTTAAGCCTTTATGATCTGACATCAAATATCGCATGCATGACACATTATTTCATTAGTAGAAAATATTCTAAGAACATTTGCTTATTTGCAAAGGTAAACATGGTATACGACATCACTTCATTACACTAACTGAAAACAGTTCAAACTTGCAGCGAATGTTTTTATGTTGAAGAGACTAAAGGAAGTCTCTCTTTATAGTTTATAAATGAAATATCTGTTATAACGTTGTTACTGATTGTAAGATACTTTGTTTTTGTCATTACTTCTCTCGTAGTTTATTTATTTCTTTGTTTACCTTCCTCCATGGGCTATTTTCCCCCGTGGAACCCTTGGGCTTACAGCATCCTGGTTTTCCACCTAGGGTTGTACCTTAGCTAGTAATAATAATAATAATAATAATAATAATAATAATAATAATAATAATAATAACCTCCCCTATATAATAAGGATTAAGTGTCTGGCTATACATACATACATACATATATATATATATATTATATATATATATATATATATATATATGTGTGTGTGTGTGTGTGTGTGTGTGTGTATCTGTCACGCTTAGCTCTCCCCGTCACTCAGCTAGAGGGGAGAAGAATAGCCATACCCTGGTGAGAGGTGGATGCATGTGCGTGTATATGTGCATATCTATCTAAATGTTTAGCCGTCATTTTTGACAGGTCGCGTACGTTAATATAAATAGTAATAACAATTTCTGCAAATTTTCAGGCTAGTGAATTAGCTCTTTATTAACAGCATTTGAAAATGAATAAATAAACTTAGTAAATAAACAAGACGAAATAAAATACATCAGAGAAGGACGTAAATTCAATGGCTTGCATGACCCTCGGTAAGGGAGAAACGCCTTATTAGCAATGACCGCTCGGTTCTTTAGATCACAAAACAATGACCGAAATCTAATTAACTGGATTAAAGATAATTAGAAGTAATGTAAAGATTGGCTTCAATTCATCATCTATAATCACGAATAATTACATTCACGTCATGCGACACAGACTGATATTCGGATTCCCCTTCAAGACTTGTGTAACATTATATCGGGAAGTGAACATCAAATTACTATTGACTACATTTAACAATACTCAATAAGAGGATATTTGCATAACGGTTTTTTGCTATGATAAAGTAGAGAGAGAGAGAGAGAGAGAGAGAGGAGAGAGAGAGAGAGAGAGAGAGAGAGAGAGAGAGAGAGAGAAATCCTGCATAAGTGCAGAATAATTTGACAGAATGAGAATGCTCAGTACATCTATTTTGAGAGAGAGAGAGAGAAGAGAGACGAGAGAGAGAGAGAGAGAGAGAGAGAGAGAGAGAGAGAGAGAGAGAGTTTACAAACCTTTATTCACTAAATGCAGCTCACTCAACTACAGAAAGGAAGAGTTAGCTACAATTTCGCTGTGCTTTTTATCACCATGAATAAAAACCGCTGGAAAGTATTCGTTGTAAAAACAAAATTGTTTATAACATAAATCATTTACATACTTGTCTTTCCTTTTCGATTGATAATTTTACATAAATATCTACCTAATATTTTTATTTGATGTTATCCAGGTCAACAACAGAAAACATTTGATAACTTTTCGAGGCTCTAAAAACAAATGATCTTTGTAGTTCATTAATAGTTCTCATCTCGTCGGACTCTTGCGTTTTAAAATAGATCTTAAAATCAATAATTTTTCTTATCAAAGGATCTCCGTCCATTCCAATTCTCTAAGGAAGAAGCCTGTACTTAATAGCCTTAATATAAGTCGAGAAACGACATTCTATAATTAACATCATGCTGATTTCATGTCAGCCACAACACCAATTGACATCAATAGCCCAAAGGCGTAAGATTATCTTCATGTTATACTCAACTTATTGCAGCTAATGCATATCTGAATTTCTTACAGTGAACAGCACAAAAATATTCCTTAGCTTCCAGTGCTATCATTGATCACTTTCTAATTCTTTTCTTTTTTAAGCAGAATTGATTAGCTGATCTTGTACCATTGCCCCAATCTTTTCAATACAAAACATTAATTCTCGTGACACCTCAATTAAATAATCTAAAGGTGATTTCTCTTGATTCACAAATAACGAGGCCTGGTGCTTACCTAAAGCAAGAGAAATCTCGGTTTGCAATTAAGCAAAATTACCTAATGAGCCACAGAACAAGAGAATGAAAATGCTAACGCGAATAAATGAGAGCGAACGTCACTGGAAGCCCAAACCGAAAATAAAAATTAACTAAATCAGCTGTTATAGCTTTGTTGACCTCATTAAGTAAAGTGTTACAGTTTACATCAATAGCAAGAAAATAAAAACTGAAATGAAAATACCGAACATGATACCATTGTCATTTGATTATTTCAAATTTGTAGCTTATCTGAAAAAAACACTATCGTCTAAACCTTAAACTTAAATAATTACACTCGTAATTCTATTGTCAAAAAAAAAAAAAATCATCATCATCATGAGATTATATATGCTTTATTTGCGCTCATTAGTATCATCAAAATACCATTAAACTATAATTTTTGTGTGATTAGTAATTATTACACTGAAACGTGGCTCAAGAAACCATGCATGACAAATTCTTAAGTAATAAGGACAAGGGGGAGTTGAGGCAAATATTTACTTTTCACTTATTTTCTCAACATCAATAATAACTAAAATTATTATACTGTATTATTGAGAAACCGTTTTCCCTACACAATTTAATAAGGACAAAAGAAGGAAAATGCTTTCATAGTGATTTTACGTAAGAGGTAAAATTTGATAAAATACTTTTGCAAAAAAACACGAATATTTACATATACTGAGTAGGCTCTAATGTACTTACTATTGATAAATGGAATAATTAGCCACAAGAAGATAAGATCAAATAATGGCACAATAAATGAATATCACCAAAAACATAATAATAAAAAAGGTTTACATATTAATATTAGCAAAAATAAAATAAAATTAGTGACTTAAAAAGAACAGGTTAATCTTTTACTGATCAAATAAACTATTATGGTAACAGTAAAATCCGTTCAAAAGATAAAAACCCCTTTTCATAAAATCATAAATAAATAAATAAATCAGAGATCATAAAGACATAAATAAAAACTACATCTGAAAACGATATTCGTTTGGCAAAAACCAAGTTAACTGGGCTACATTATTATTATATATAAATATTGCATACATTTGACGTCAAGGAACATTTATAATAAACATAAGCAAATAAAAACAATGAACATTTCGTTCTTGTAACACATAAAGGTATAATGAATTCGTAACATTTTCTCGTTTTATAATATAATTAAAAGTCTGTTATGAATAATAATAAAGTGACTTGAAGCGTTATTAAAGGGGATAAAATTAGAAATAACAATAACGTGACTTCTTTAAAATACTAATACTAATAGTTGCTTCGTAAGATATAATTACGAGAAACACTTCATACATAAACACATATATACATACATTTATGTATGTATTTATGTAAGTGTCTTCTTATCTATCTATCTATCTATCTATCAATCTATACACACACACACACACATATATATATATTATATATATATATATATATAGTATATATATATATATATATATATATATATATATATATGACATTAACCACATTTCCTATATGACAGAAAATCAATGAAAAAATGAAGTATCATTTATAAAGTTACCCGTTGCAGATCACTTGAAGGCTATAAGAGATTTTAAAACAAATCCGGGACCTTTAGACACAGAATTATAGTCCTCATTCATCAACTTAAGTTATTACTGTATATTGTTGACAGATCTCAATCCTTCATCGAACGAGTTATTTTGATTCAATCTTCAACTAACTTCTTTGCGAAAAGAATCCTATCAGGTGAACCATAAACTTGTCATAATCCTGATTCTTACTTATCTTATTCTACTTTACTAAAACAAAATACAATAAAATAAAATAAAGAAAAATACATTAAAAGCAAATGGAAATAAAAGTGTAACTTCAGCTTGACGTTTCATCTTTAGTCAGCTACTTTATAAAAGAATATAAAAAAAAAATATTTCATTTATATTTTCTGAAATTGGTTGCCTTAATTAAAGTCTAAATCAGTAAAAAGAAAATACCGTTTCGGAATAAAATAATAAAATAGAATTACGTTATCTGTACATCTGTAACTCATTACATACAAGTAAATTCAGATTTTTCTTAACGAACAATACAGTATATTTACATAGAATACAGCTATCATGGAGAGAGAGAGAGAGAGAGAGAGAGAGAGAGAGAGAGAGAGAGAGAGAGAGAGAGAGAGAGAGAGAGAGAGAGAGGGGGGGGGGAATGCATTGTTTCACTATTTTCTTTAGTTTAGTGTATATATATATTATATATATATATAATAATATATATATATATATATATATATATATATATATATATATATATATATAAATATATATATATATATATATATATATATATATATATAGAGAGAGAGAGAGAGGAGAGAGAGAGAGAGAGAGAGAGAGAGAGAGAGAGAGAGAGAGAGAGAGAAAGAGAGAGAGTGAGTTTGTGATATAAAAAAAAAAGAATCTGACTGACTGACCTTTGAACTCTTGCCCTTTCGAATTCCACCCAAAATGTGAAATTGAATGTGGTCAGCCAATTGGAAAGACAAATCTCGTTCACTATTGTCATCCAGTCTACCATGGGAACTATTTCGTTTCTCTATTGTTTCGCAAATGTTCTCTGGCATATCAACGCACTCATTTCTTTGATAAACATAAACATTATTCACGTCTGCGCTTCATTTTCTCTAATAAAACGAATCGTATTAAATATCTAAGCATTTTCAACTCCTCTAAAACTGGGAAGAAGATAACCTCCTTTCATTGTTGCTATGTCATTCTAACCACTTTGATTAATATACTTTTGACACTTTTTGATTATTGCAAATTCATACGATCCATAGTAAATCCCAAAACTGAATTGACATTTTATGTTTTTCTGCACCATAAGACATGATTCACCACCAAAAGATATTAAAACTTTTGGTCATTTAATCTATTTTTGTAAATTATTTGTACTGTTTATAAATGTTTACAACAACCTAAAAAAACTCTGCCAAGATATAAATTTTTTTTACTTGCATTCATTCAATCCAGACCACGCACCAGCTTTTGCGGTTTTATGTCATTTTTCCCGAATAGAAAATGTGTTATCTTAAAACGACCATATAATAAATTTTGATATAAAGAACAATTAATTAATTACACCATTACTTTAAGGTTAATTACTTATCATATCATAAAATGAAAGGATTCTTTTTAATACCACATTCTACCGGAAACTAATTTGCTAAGAAATAAAAAATTATAACTTTTACTTGTTTCATTGTCTCCATATTTTTTTTTTCAATTCTTTTAATGGGAAACGTACCTTTAACATTTCTACCATTCATAATATATACATAATATATTTACATGGATAATTTTTTTTTAACATATACTGTATTCAAAATTGCAATTTTAACTTTTTATCTATTTTTAATAAAATAAAAATATATCGATAAATTTCTCGATTCATCCAGTGTCATACTGTAAAATCGGGAGAGGTCTATATTAAAAATATTTACAGGTATCAATATGATTTCGAAAAATCCAAAGAATCCTTCTGACAATCAAGTTTTCCAGTTACTCTAAAAAAAATCCTCTTAATCTATTTAGAATGGATAATTACTTTCGATCTCATTAATTGAAATAAAATTCTTCCATACCTCTTTTCCTTCCGAAATGAACCCGCAATTGAATATATTTTTACAAAAATTAAAAAATTTCCTTGTATGAATGTCTACATATTAGTATCTTCGTCCATTGGCGTATTGAAAAATGGGAATAGAATTAAAATGGAGATAGTTATATGTAGGTACTATATGTATAGACAATTCATTTTAGTGAGGCAGATTTGCACCGACTCGCAGGGGTGCACTTTTAGCTCGGAAAAGTTTCCTAAATGCTGATTGGTCGGAAGTATTTTTGTCCGAATACCATAATTGTTTTCAAATAATTACCAACTAATATAAATAAAAACTTATTTACTAATCTAAATTTCTCCCTGAGATATAGGTTTTGTCAATTAATAATGTTAACGAATAAATATATTATAAAATATCGTGATGGTATATCTGAATTTAATAACACCTGCCGAAGTCAATGACAGGAGTTTGTTTTCCGATGTACGCTGCATAATCTTGTGAATTTTCACAAATTAAAAAAAAAAAATGGGATGAATTACACTAAGCATACGAAAAACATGTTATCATAAACTTTCTTTCAATACCAGAATCTACTAAATACGTGGAATTAATAAAACTTGCTTTTGGTGAAATAGCGGTTAGGTAACAGCAGGACCCACTTAAGAGTGGTTCCTGGGTAAAGGGAACATTCTACCGTCAAACACCTAAGAAAGAATGGAAAGGAGAGGGACGGGTATTACGGTTGTAACTCGGCGGTGAAATTATGAATTCGTTTAATCGTGATTTTTATGCAATTTATGCAACACTACAGTATCTTTAAACCGAAAATATTGCTATTGATAAAATCTAAACCTTTATGAAAAAAAATAACAAACCCTTTCTATACGGAACAATTAAAATAAAACATTTTAAGTGCAATAACAACATTAAAATATATCTTTTATATATAAAGTATAAAGACTTAGAAAAAAACACAAGAAGAAGAAAAATAAGATAAAATAGTGTGCCCGAAGATACCCTTGAGCACATAGTGGAAGACAATGGTACAGAGGCTATGGCACTACACAATTCTAGAGAACAATGGTTTGATTTTGGAGCGTCCTTCTTCTAGAGAAGCTGCTTACCATAGCTAAAGAGTCTCTTCAACCCTCACCAAGGAGAAAATAGCCACTCAACAAGTGTAGTACAGTAGTTAACTCCTTGACCGAAGAAGTACTGTTTGGTAATCTTGATGTTGCCAGGTGTATGAGGACAAAGGAGAATGTAGAAAGAATAACCTTGACTATTCGGAGTATGTATAGGCAAAGTAAAAATTAGCCTTAACAAGAGAGAAGGATCCAACGCAGTATTGTCTGGCCAGTCAAAGGACCCAATAACTCTCTAGCGGTAGTATCTCATCAGGTGTCTGGTGCCCTGACCAACCTACTATATAAAAAAAACATACGCCTGTCAAAACATGATCTTCGCTGCAACGAAGTTGGCAAAGGTAAAAAGTAGTTGAGATGAGTTCAAGGACCAACATTTTCTGACGGAAATAAAATCTGAATTTGTAGATGAATATGTTTATAGATTATTAAAGTCTTTATTACTTTCCATTATTCATCAGAGCTACATCAAGAGAGATTTGAATATAAAAAGAAAAATCTAAAAGAAATGCTTTGGGTTGTTTCGAGACATTTTTGGTTTAAAAATATCTTTAAAAAAAAGAAAACTAAAATAGTTTAAATCATTGAAAAAAATATTAAAAACAAAATTGGATTGTCGAACAATTGACACGCGCAAACAAATTCCATTTCCAGGCGTAATTGATAAAACCTTGCAACCGTGAGTTGCAGCGGGGGAGTGGAGGGGGGGGGGGGGAAGGGTAGATACCAATCTGTCTATCTGAAAAACCTATGAACCGTGACCGCGTCGATTCGACAAAAACCATTTTGTTTATTTCCTCGCTTCAATTTTATTAAATGAAACAGTATGTTGTAATCATTGTAAATACATCCCTTTTACGCATATTGCGGATGACAACAACAGAAAATGCAGCCGTTTCTAGTCCATTGCAGGACAAAGGTCATATCTGGGGTTCGGCCAGTTTTCATCACCGGCCAGTGCAGATTGATGATGGTGGGAGATTTTCGTCTGATTGCTCACAACAAACCAACTTAGTATCGATGGCTCAGACTAGTACAGCTTTCCTGATCTTGGCGATAGGCGAACTACTTAGCCATTTTCAGGTATCCACACTCCGAAAGACACTGCTTGCTTTAAATAGTGTATAAACCATGATGATTTAACGCTACAGTATAAACCTCCATGCTATGACTCTAACACATAAAACACGGTGTTTTAACTCTAGCACATGAAACAAGATACTTGATCTAGAACATAAACCTGTTTTAATTTAAGCAAATAAAACATATTCTAACACTGAAACATAATTTTTTTTTATTAACTTTAGCAAATATAAACTGCGATGTTTCAGATCTTGTGCATAAAACGGAAACATTAATTAGTTTGTTTTCATTACTTTTAAAACCGATTTGTCAGGATAGAAAACGATCTGATTTCATGTCAAGTCTTACATATTACCAGCTGAGCTACTTTATGTCCTTACCAGTTCAGACCAGAGGGAAACCCAAGTAAAAAGGACTAGAGGGAAAAAAACGGAACAGGAACACATTACGCCATCGAAAACCGAAGCAGGAAGGAAAATCTGAAACTTTTTCACATCAAAAATAAAATAAGAAATTAAATTCGATAATGTGTACAAGATTTTAGGGTTCGTTCGATAAAATATGTGATAAGAATTATCATCATCATTACTTTTATGATGATATCCATGGTGATGATAATGGGAATTATTATAACTATTATTATTCTATTACTATTATTATATTCTTTATTACTGTTGTTCTTATTTGAAATAAATAAACATAAACAATATACTATTCTAAAAGACCATTACTATCGAAAGCAGGTTTCCAAAGAACAGTTTAACTTGATATAAGAAAAAGGAATCACGAAAATTATTGTCTAACAAATAAAGACCAATCAAAACAAATATACATATGCAAGCATAAACATCATCAATAGCCAGAAACAATAAAGCAACTAATCATTATAAATTACAGTCGTATTTCAGTACCATTAATACAGCCAGGAACACTGTTTTATAGCAATACAGCACACACTCATATTCATATATATATATATATATATATATATATATATATATATATATATATACATATATATATATACATATATATATATACATATATATATATATATATACATATATATATATATATATATATATATATATATATATGTAAGAAAAAGAAACTCACTGACTTACAGTTATTGAGTTGCTCTGTTATTGTGTCAATGTGTACAGCATTGTGCAAAACTGCAATTACTGACGAGAAAAAAAAAGAGTCGAAGAGACTCTTGAGCGACGTAAAGAGGAAGGTCAAATACGGTCCACTCCATTCTCCGCTGTGTCCAACGCCCCAAGAAAGGAAAGTGGAAAAACTGTTCACTGTAAAACCATTTCTTCAGGAAAAGAGTTACTTTAAGTCTCTTCAAGAGGTATACCGAGGGATTAGAAGACCAAAACGCAAAGGAAAAAGCTTGTAACAATTGATCCAACAAAGGAAAAAACTTTTCAAGGGGCATACCGAGGGACCAGAAGAAGATAATGAAAACGCAGAGAGGGAAAGGCTTATAACTATTGATTTGCCGAAGAAAAATGCTTGAAAAAATATTTTGTCACACAAAAGTGTCTAAAACCAATGAATTCCACAGAGAAAGACTCATAAAACATATGACTCACAACAGAAAAGAGCTAAAACAAATGACTTGCCAAAGAAAAAAAGCTTGAAACATGTGAGCCACAGGGAAGAAAAAGCTTAAAACAAATAATTCACCGGAGAAAAGAGCTTAAAAAAAGTACACAGATAAAAAGTTAAAACAAATGCTCGCGTCATAAAAAGGTCACCAAATTCCAAAGATTATATCGGTTTTGTATAAGTAAGTTTTAGGAAAATACATTTTCAATAGAGATAAAATCAGGGTAAACTTGCATTAGGGTTGTGGTGGCCAATGTGGTAACTCCAGACTGGGGTTCGAATCCCGCTCAAACTCGTTAATTTCTTTGGTCGCTTCAACCTTACCATCCTTGTGAGCTAAGGATGGGTGGTTTCGGAGAGTCATCAGCAGCCATTACCTGGCCCTCCTTAGTCCTAGCTTGGGTGGAGAGGGGGCTTGGGCGCTGATCATGTGTACAGTATATATGGTCAGCCTTTAGGGCATTGTCCTACTCGATAGGACAATGCCCCTGCCATTCATGAGCGACCTTTAAACCTATAAATGGAACTACTGAGAGAGAGAGAGAGAGAGAGAGAGAGAGAGAGAGAGAGAGAGAGAGAGAGAGAGAGTGAGAGAGAGAGAATGGTTGCTCTAAACCGGAAAGAAACAAGATAAGACTTCTAGAATCCAACCGGGTAATGATTAACATCGAATCAAATTACAAAACTTCTGCCACAAAACTGACAAACCAGATGAAACTGACGTTGGTCCATAAGAAATACCATTAAAACTTCTCAAATGAAATGGAATATCAGGTCAGAAAAAAACTTGTACGAATTATGACGATAAAGACTTTATGATTTTCAAAGTGGTAAACTTTTCATATTGATGCAAAATGAGAACCTTTTCTAAACTTTGATGCAAATCCCAGCTAAGGATAACAGGAAAGTTTTCTCTTTCCTTGAAAATAAGGTCATTCTAAGGAGGATATAAAAGTTCATGCAACACATGAGCTTCATTCTTAGTGGTCAGAGAAGGATAAGAACGATCAGAAAAGCAGAAGGCTTTATTACACGAAGCGTGTTCTTATTCTAGATTCTTAAAACAACATTGAATTCATTGAGCTGGTAGTCCCCTCCTTATAATAATAATAATAATAATAATAATAATAATAATAATAATAATAATAATAATAATAATAATAATAATAACAACAGATACTACCGCTAGAGAGTTATGAAGTCTTTTGACTGACCAGACAGTACTACATTGGATCCTTCTCTCTAGTTACGGTTCACTTTCCCTTTGCCTACACATGCACCGAAAAGTCTGGCCTATTCTTTACAGATTCTCCTCTGTCCTCATACTCCTGACAACACTGAGATTACCAAACAATTCTTCTTCACCCAAGGGGTTAACTACTGCACTGTAATTGTCCAATGACTACTTTCCTCTTGGTAAGGGTAGAAGAGACTCTTTAGCTATGGTAAGCAGCTCTTCTAGGAGGAGGACACTCCGAAATCAAACCACTATTCTCGTCTTGGGTAATGCAATAGCCTCTGTACCATGGTATTCCACTATACTGGGTTAGAGTTCTCTTGTTTGAGGGTACACTCGGGCACACTATTCTATCTCATTTCTCTTCCTCTTGTTTTATTAAAGTTTTCATAGTTTATATAGGAAATATTCATTTAAATGTTACTGTTCTTAATATATTTTATCTCATTGCTTCCTTTCCTCACTAGGCTATTTTCCTTGTTGGGGTCCCTCGGCTTGTAGCATCTTGCTTTTCCAACTAGGGTTGTAGCTTAGCAAGTAATAATAATAATAATAACATTGAATAGATTGCGACCAACTGTATCCATCTCACATTATTCTTACATGATTAATGATACTAAAAATTGAATAATTTGTTAAATTTAGAAAACAAATTCCTAAAAACTTACATACACCGGTTCAGAAAACACTCAAGACAATAAATGTTCCACAAAACCACAATAAAACGAATTATCTTATTGTTAAGAGGGACATAAACAAGATGCATTTTCAGAAGAAAACACTAGATAGCTTGTTATACCTAAAGACTCCCAATTAGAGGAATAATAGATGAAAGTAATGATGATCTCTCTGACAGGTCATGTTAACTACAAAAAAGAATTCAGAAGAAGAAAACCAGAAGACTGAGCAAGAACACCAGAATAATGATCATAAAGTTAAAAGGAAGAGTAACTTCTTTCTCTAATTGAATAGCGTAGGATTTTCGCCCTAATTAACCACGTTTACGATAGAAATATAAGAAAAGACTCTTTAGCTATGGTAAGCAGCTCTTCTAGGAGGACACTCCAAAACCAAACCACTGTTCTCTAGTCTTGGGCAGTGCCATAGCCTCAGTACCATGGTCTTCCACTGTCTTGGAAAAGCGTTCTATTGCTTGAGAGTATGCTCAGGCACACTATTCTATCATATTTCTCTTTTTGATTTGTTTTTTTAGGTTTTTATAGTTTATATATGAAAAATCTATTTAAATGTTGTTACTGTTCTTGAAATATTCCATTTCAATTGTTTATTACTTCTCTTATAGTTTACTTATTTCCTTGCTTCCTTTCTTCACTGGGCTATTTTTCCCTGTTAGAGCCTTTGGGATTATAGCATCCTGCTTTTCTAAATAATAATAATAATAATAATAATAATAATAATAATAATAATAATAATGTTCTTAAATGGAATAAATATGATAATAATTTCAAATATATTCCCATTAACAAAACCCTCAAATACGCCTCACTAACAGAGCTAGATAATATAAAATAAGACAAGATTTATTTCTTCTTTGAGCTGTGGTTCCTCTCCTTTTTTTCTGACAAGGAAAACAAACTACCCCCCCCCCCCCTCCCCAAAAGGTGCTGGTATAATTATGGAAGGATTCTGGCCGACTACCTTCCCATGAGGTCTCTCTCTCTCTCTCTCTCTCTCTCTCTCTCTCTCTCTCTCTCTCTCTCTCTCTCTCTCTCTCTCTCTCTCTCTCTCTCTCTTAATACATATTCTCATTTCGATCATCAAATGAGACAAATAAAAAAAACTGTCAAAAGGGAAACAAACAATTGTATGAAATATAAATTGAACACTCAAATCGCTCTGCTATGTTGACAACTTATAAAAATAATCTACTGCAAAAAATAGATTAAGTAAATTGGTCGACTACTTATTTCACAAAAGACAAATATAGTACACAAACAAGCGACAAAGAAAACAAAACCCTTCATATTACCTTCACTCTAAAACTATGGGCAGTTTGTTAACATTAGATCTGTTTGTATTAGGTAGATATTGGCGAAGTGTTTACAGCGCCTCAAGTTTGAGGATATGTGAGTGAATGTGCCGGAAGAGTCTCTCTTAAGAGAAAAATATGTATCTTTTGAGCATATACAAATGTTCCTCGGATACCATAGTAAATAATATAAAACAGTAAGTTACGTTAATAACAGATATCAAAGGTGCTGAAGAGATCTTCTTTCATTTATTCTTTCATTTCAGCTCAGCTCATCATCATCATGATTATTATTATTATTATTATTATTATTATTATTATTATTATTATAATTAATATTTGCTAAGCTACAACCCTAGTTGAAAAAGCTGGATGCTGTAAGGCCAGGAGCACCAACAGGGAAATTAGCCAAGTGAGAAAAGGAAACAAGGAAAAATAAAATATTTTGAGAACTGTAACATTAAAATAAATACTTCCTAAATGAACAATAAAAACTTTAACAAAACAAGGCGGATAGAAATTAGATAGAATAGTGTGCCCAAGTGTACCCTCAAACAAGGGACATTGACAATTACAAGAAAGAAAAAACATTACAGAAACTTCAATAAATATTTAACAAAAGTTGCGTCATAATCTGTGCTTTATTGATCAAATTCCATAAAGCAAAAAGCTTTTTACATGAGACATAAGACGATTAAATTAAATGAAATACTATTTGTTATTTACTAAAAATATCTCGCATCATCATACAATCATTATTATCACTTCTTGATACAACAGCTTTATACACCAATGGAAAGAAATCAATCACAAAGAACTTATCCATAACTTTAGAAGTTTAAACTTGTATTTAATGCTTTTATATTGGACATGTTGCAATATAGTGAGTCTCTTTTGATAGTTTATATATGAGAGATCTGCTTTGATATTGTTATTAACCTTAATTAAGATACTTTGTATTCCTTATACATTACTTCTCATAGGTTTATTTTCTTTATTTCCTTTCCTCATCGGCTATTTTCCCTGTTGGAGCTCTTGGACTTATAATAATAATAATAATAATAATAATAATAATAATAATAATAATATTATTATTAATAACAACAACAACAACAATAATAATAATAATAATAATAATAATAATAATAATAATAATAAAAACATACGTTCAGAAGACTTGAATCACCCACTGAAAAACATACGTTCAGAAGACTTGAATCGCCCACTAAGTCTCCAGTCCAAATGCACAGAGGACTAATCAAAGTGCTAATGACCATCTCACAACGAGATGACAACATAAGCATCTCTGGAATGGACCAGTCAACGCAATTCACAAGCAATATTCTCGGGGTCTATTCTTATTTCTGACTTTTTTCTCTCTCTCTGCCTCGAAGCCGTTTTCTTTCTCTTTGGCTATTTTTTCACTCTCTGTTTACAAGCACTTTCCTTTTCGCTGATTTCCTTTCTATTATTTGTCTCTAGCCTTCAAGCTTTCTTCCTTCTTATTGACTTTATTTTTGACTATTTACCCTCCCTCTGCCTGCAAGAATTTAACTTCTCGCCGACTTTCTTAAATTCCATCCTTCTAAAACCTACAAGCAAATGATGAAAGTCCGCGCATCATTCGTGATTGCAGAAAACTAATATTACAGTATGTTTCTCTCATTAATTTCGGTTTAAATGATGGGGAAAAATAAAATCCCTTGAGAAGGGATTTACTCACTCAATGTTGTAAAAAAAAAAATATGCGTCCTTGGCACGCTATATAAACTAGAGAAAGACCAATGTTGCAATCGAGACAATAAAAAACCATTCACTGGTGCTTGCAGTAGGGAAATTAGGGAGTCCTAAAACGCAATAATCGGGGAGAGAGAGAGTTCCTGACTATTCATGATTTGGGCAATCAAGCCTCATGAAAAAAAAATATACTCATTAAGCATAACATAAAACGAGGGATAAACTGGAGGCAAAATTCACACAAACAAAGCAATATAGTTCAAAAGAGTTATTAATTCCAAGATGTAAACACGAAACCGAAATTAAACATAATAAAAAGCATTTTATGATTTCATTAGCTACTGAAAATATGTTAATGATTCATTATTTTCATACTTGCAGCGACTGTTCCCATGTTGAACAGGTTGATATGTATCTCTTTATTGTTTATATATGACAGGTCTATTTTAACGTTGTTACTGATCTTAACATATTTCATATTCTTTATTCATTACTTCTCATATTCTTTATTATTTCCTTGTTTCCTTTTCTCACTGAGATATTTTGCCTATTGGAGCACTTGGGTTTAGCAAGCTGCCTTACCAACTAGGGTTGCAGCTTAACCAATAATAATAATAATAATAATAATAATAATAATAATAATAATAATAATAAATGAAAAAGATATGAATACAGAAATATTTTCGAGTTTAAAAAACTAACAAACATAAGAACAAATGTATCAAACAAGAAATTCAAAAGCTGATATTGAACCAGGTAGCTTAATCTAATTTAATGTTATTACTGTTGTTAAAATACTTAATTTTGATCGTTTATTATTTCTCTATTAGTTTATTTCCTTGTTTCCTTTCCTCCCTGGGCTATTTTTTTTCCTGTTGGAGCCCCTCGGCTTATAGAATTTTGCTTTTCCAACTAGGTTTATAGATTAGCTTGTAATAATAATAAAAATAATAATAATAATAATAATAATAATAATAATAATGATGATGATGATGATGATGATGATGATGATGATGATGATGATGATGATGATGATGAAGATGATGATGATGATGATACCAATAACAATAATAATGATAATAACAACGAAAACAATAATAATAATAATAATAATAATAATAATAATAATAATAATAATAATAATACTTAGGTCAAACACATTCAATTAAATCTGTATACACTGAATACTTTGTTCAATATTATAATAAACCCATATAAACATGAAATAAAAACTAAATAAAAAATGCTCAAAAATTATATATAGGAAACAATGAAGAAATTGAACCCACAAATGGAGAGACTAATTTTCTTGGCTTTTGGAAAGAAATACTTGAAGAAAAACAGATGCTCTTTAGAAGAAACCAGACGTTTTTCTTGGCCAAATGCCATTAAAAGTCGAAACTTATCTCTCTCTTGAGACCAGTTTGTATTGTGAGGTCTCTCTCTCTCTCTCTCTCTCTCTCTCTCTCTCTCTCTCTCTCTCTCTCTCTCTCTCTCTCTCTCTCTCTCTTTAAAGCTATTTTCCCCTTAAAACAAATAAAACAAACACAATGTCGAGTGTCGAAGAGTCTCTAATATGTAAAACTATTTATAATACTGTGAAGTGATGACATTGAGAGAGAGAGAGAGAGAGAGAGAGAGAGAGAGAGAGAGAGAGAGAGAGAGAGAGAGAGAGAGAGAGAGAGTTTTCAGAATAACGATAGCAGAAAAGAGCAAAGTAACATTTCTTAAGAGTAAAATACTTGAAATCCAGCGTATCCAAAACAGAACCCGGATTAAACTTCGGAAATTCGTTCCTCGATATTTCAATTTGATATCGAAAACAAAATGTCCAATAAATACCCGAACGTCTTCAGACACCTGCTGGATTAAAATCAGTTTGATACGGGTAGTGTCATAGTCTCTGTCTTCCACTGTCTTGGGTTAGAGTTCTCTTGCTTGAGGGTACACTCAGGCACACTATTCTATCTA
Source organism: Palaemon carinicauda (assembly GCF_036898095.1). Classification (NCBI taxonomy): domain Eukaryota; kingdom Metazoa; phylum Arthropoda; class Malacostraca; order Decapoda; family Palaemonidae; genus Palaemon; species Palaemon carinicauda. The sequence goes on along the minus strand of NC_090746.1, from coordinate 69,618,279 downwards.
CTCCCTTATTTCTTTTACTCACTGGGCTATTTTTTTTTTCTGTTGGAGCCCTTGCGCTTATAGCATCCAGCTTTTCAACTAGAGTTGTAGCTTAGCTAATAATAATAATAATAATAATAATAATAATAATAATAATAATAATAATAATAATAACTACAATAATAATAATAATAATAATAATAATAATAATAATAATAATAACTACAATCATAATAATGACAGAGACAGATTCACCGATACGAAAATAATAATGGAGACAATTCCACTTTTAAAATTCCTTTAACAATTCCCTCTATCAAATAGAAGATAAAAAATAGATTATAAAGTATGCCTAGTGTTCCCAATCTTTCCCAACTGCGACAGTCAAAAAAGCATAAGAGAATCCCAAGCGAATTTCGCAATATGAACCATCACATCTTGCTGCAACCCTAAACTACCAGAGACCCATTAAGGAAACCTCACTTCAAACAAGGCTTCTGCATCCTTCACGTCCTGGGCAATAATTGCATTTCACCACTGCAGGCCAATTAGAAGGAATTAGAAGGACGGAAGTCAAGCACTATTACATACAACTAATCTTCCATTTTGATCAAAACCAATAGCATCCTGAAAATGTTGGATGTCTAATTTATTTCCTGCATTAAGAGACTATTATCACACAACGAAAATCTTTGATTAATGCCAACACATCAACTCTAAAATCGTATTATTATGCTTTTAAATAAACTTGGAAAATGTCTTTTAAGTAATTGTCTACTTTATAACTAAACCAGGGAAATGTCACGAATTATCTATTTTGTTTTTAACTAAACAAGGAAATTTTCTAAAAATCAATTCTAATTAATCTGAATCTTATGAGAATTGAAAATAATTTGACCTTCATTGCATAAAGAGATTAATCAAAGTATTAGATGCTTTAGAACTGTTAAATAAAAAATATAGATTTTCAAATTTACCACAAAATAATGGTAAGATGGACGGATCATCTGTATCGTATTTCTTGAGTTTCAAAGCATAAAAAATTCAATTAATTTCTATTTTAGTATCGATTAAGAATAGCAAATGAACTATGATATTGCACTGTTCCGTTGTTTCTCAACTAAAATCAACGAAATGTAACAATTTCACAATTATAATTATAATTGGTCATCACCAAGCATTCTATTTTCCTTCACCAAAAGTGTCACGAGAGAGAGTCAAGAGAAAAATCAATCATAAACAGGTAATATATCTCTTTGATTTAATATAAGAAATTTTGTAACTCAGACATAAAGTGAATGTTATAGTTGCAAGTGCTACAATCTCATTCATTTCTATCATATATCATCTCGGTTTTAGAAAACACATTCTCATTTTCAATAACAAATTCATCAGATGTTTCCAGAGTTAACCAATCAAATTCATCAACAAACAGTTCGTCCTTATCTGTGGATTTCCAACATAGCCAAATAAACGCTAAGAAACATCATGGAACTTAATTGCGGCCTCTTACACCAAGATGGATGATGATGAAAAAGGTAATAATTATAGAGAGCTAGGTATGTGCATGGAAAAAAGATGCAGGATAATAGTAATAAAAGCTTATAACGAAAGGCTAAATTTAAAATCTGTGATTTAAAAACAAAAATTGTAATAACTAAAATAGCAAGGGATATACAAACTAATAACATATCTTTGAATAATTTTTCCTTAAACTTTCTCTCTCTCTCTCTCTCTCTCTCTCTCTCTCTCTCTCTCTCTCTCTCTCTCTCTCTCTCTCTAACACACAGCAATATTAAGATTTGTTTACTATGGCAGTATAAAAATTCAATTGTAAACATATGGATATAACCTTCTTATTCATAACCGTAAGTGTTTATATACTAAAATGTACGTATAGAAATCTACAGAGGGGAAAAAACGAAACACCGGAAGATAAGCTAACAAGAATCGAGTAAAAATACACCTTTTAAGCTTCCTAGTCTCCCCAAAATCCCCCTTAGTGCCGCAATACTTCAAGAAAGGAAAAGTATAAACTATAATCAACAAACTTATCTGAATTATAAAAAGGTAAACCATAAGAACGCGACCATGCAGTTATCTAACCAATGCAACAGAAGAAGTCTCTTTACGACATCCTTTCCGGTTTCAAATGTTATTTTCCTCCCAGGCTCTTCACTCGCCTGCTGTGAAATTGAGCGCGGAAACACCGTATGTCTCCGCCTGACTTTCCAGCTTCAAAATATAATAGAGAATTTCCACAATATTGGTTTATGTAAAAAGGGCAATATTCTCGCGTCGACAGTGAGGCACCAAAAACAATGCTTCCGAGGGCGTCGTAATCGGGATTGAATTGCCGTGAAAGGCAAAATGGCTCGGAACGATCCTTTTCTGACGTCAGAAGGGAAAAACTTCAGCTTGGAACGATCCTTTGCTGATGACAGACGGGAAAACCTTAAGCTCGGAATAATCCTTTGCTGATGTCATTCGGGAAAAACTTCAACCTGGGACGATACTTTTCTGACGTCACACAGGAAAAACTTTAGCCCGGAACGATCCTTTGGTGACGTCAGAGAGGAAAAACTTCAGCTTGGAACAATCTTTTGCTTACGTCAGACTGGAAAAACTTCAGCAGGGGAACGATCCTTCGTTGCCGTCAGACGGCACAATCTTCAGCTCGTAACGATCCTTTACTGATGTAGGATGGGAAACACTTTAGCTCAGAAATATCTTTAGCTGATGTCAGAATGGAAAAAGTTTAGCTTGGAACGATCCTTTGCTGACGTCAGAATGGAAAAACTTCAGCTCAGAATGATCCTATGCTGACGGCAGACTAGAAAAAACCTTCAGCTTGGGACGATCCTTTGCTGATGTCAGACAGGAAAGATTTCTCCTCAGAAGGATTCTTTGCTGACATGGGACAGGAAAAACTTCAGTTCAGAATGATCCTTTGTTGATGTCAGACAGGAAAGACTTCTCCGAAGAATCCTTACCTGACATCAGACAAGGAAAACTTAAGCTCAGAACAATCCTTTACTGACGTCAGACAGGAAAAACTTCAGCTCGGAATGATCCTTTGCTGACGTCGGATGGCAAAATCTTCCGCTCGGAACGATCATTTGCTGGCATAAGACATACAGCTCAGAATTGTCCTTTGCTGATTTCAAAGAAGAAAAACTTAAGCTCAGAATGATCCTTTGCTGACTTCAGCCAAGAAAAATCAGTTCAGAACGATCTTTTGCTGATATCATACAGGATAAAACATCAGTTCAGGATGATCCTGTGTCAACATTCAACAACAAAACTTGATATTGGCATGATCCTTTGATGACGTCAGACGAAAAAACTTCATCTCAGAATGATCCTTTGCTGATGACATACGAACTCGACTTCCGGTCTTAATGATCTTTTGCTGATGTCAGACTGGAAAAAAACTTCAGCTCCTAACAATCCTTTGCTGATGTCAGACGGAAAAAAAAAAACCTCAGCTCAGAACAATCCTTTGTTGATGCCAGACAGGAAAAAACCTCAGCTCGTAATGATTCTTTGGTGACGTTAGAAAGGAAAAACTTCATCTCGGAACGATCCTTTGCTGACGTCAGACTGGGAAAAACTTTGGCTCAGTACGATCCTTTGCTGATGTCATCATTATCATCTCCTCCTACACCTATCAACGTAAAAGGCCTCGGCTAGATTTCACCAGTCGTCTCTATCTTGAGCTTTTAATTCAATACTTCTCCAATCATCATCTACTTCACGCTTCTTAATCCTCAGCCACGTAGGCCTGAGTATTCAAATTCTTCTGGTGCCTTGTAGAGTCCAGTGAAAAGTTTTGTGAACTAATCTCTCTTGACGAGTGCAAAGAACATGCCCAAACTTTTTCCATCTACCCTTCAGCATTATCTCATCCACATATGGGACTAAAGTAATCTCTCTGATAACTTTATTTCTAATCCTGTCCTGCCATTTAAAGGCTTTGTTCTTAAATCTACAATAAATATTGGATATTGTTTCACTGTCATACACAGCTCATGTCCATACAGTACCACCGATATATAGCCTGATTTCTTACATGTAATTTCAGGAGATTTGATTTCCAAATTTTACTTAACCTTGTCATTTTCTGATTTGCTTTTGGCAATCTTTCATTAAATTCAAATTCTAAAGACCCTGTATTAGAGATCATAGTTCCTAAATATTCAAATAATTCTACCTCATTAATCCTTTCTCATTTCAATAGTATTTCATCTTCCATTGCATATTCCGTTCTCATCATCTCTTGTATTTCTTATATTTATCTTGAGCCTAACCTTATGTGATATTTCACGCGTTGTGGAAAGCATGCACTGCAAATCCTGTACTTTTCTGCTAATTAGGACATCGACATCAGCATACTCTAGGCAAGATAAATTCCTATTACCAATCCAGTCTAATCCTTCTCCATCATCCCAACTCTTCTTTGCATTACAAAATCCACGTTCCCTTGGAGTACTCCACTGTTCACTGTAAATTCATTTGATAGGACTCCACTAATATTACCTTTGCACTTGCTATGCTCATGAACAGACTTCATCAAATTTACATACTTAAGAGGAACTCGTAATAACACAAGACTCTTACACAAAATTGGTCGGTGCACACAATCAAGGCTTTTTTATAGTCCACAAATGCCATCAAAAGTGGATTTCTATATTTTACACATTTCTGTACAACATGTCTTGAAATTAAAATTTAGTTAGTACAACTTCTACCTTTTCTAAATTCTGCTTTTTCATCTATCTTTCTCTATATAGTCTCTTTAGAATAAGCATACTATATATTTTCATGACAACTGGAGTAAGAGTGACGCTTTTGTAATTAATGCAATCAGTCAGATTTTTTTTTTTTTCGTCATTTTCACCTACACTCCTAGCTGCCATTCATCAGGGTTTGCCTCTTGACATCTACAAAATAATCATTTTCGGCCAATATCATCTCAGCCATTACTCCATCGCATCTAGGAGTTTTTCATCTCTTTAGTTTTTTTTAGGATAGCTTTGACTTCAAACGCACTGAATTCATTCATGGGAACATCAAGATCTTCATCAGCTTCAGGTATATGAATCAAATTATCCCCTTCATATCTCCTATTCATAACCTCACAAAAGTGTTCCATCCATTGTTGCCTTTCTTCATCTTCGGTTATCCTCACAGATTCATCTCTTTTTGTGAAGGGTATATGCTTCTTCTTTGCCCTCGTAGGGACTTCATTAATCATTCTATAAGGAATTCTTACACCATACAAAGTCCCTCAATTTATAGCTTTGTTAGACAGAAAAAACTTCTGCTCAGAACGATCATTGCTGATTTCAGACAGAAAAAAACCTCAGGTCAGAACCATCCTTTGCTGACGTCAGATGGGGAAAAGTTCAACTCTGAAGGATCTTTAGCTGACGTCAGATGGGAATAACTTCATTTCAGAACGATCCTTTACTGATGTCAGAGGGAAAAGAGCTTTAGCTCAGAACAATCCTTTGCGGATGACAGATGGGAAAAATTTCATTTCAGAACAATACTTTGTTGATGTTGGACTGGAGAACCAACCTTTGCTGGCTGATATCAAACAAGAAAAACTTCAGCTAAGAACAATCCTTAGCTGACATCAGATAGGAAAATACTTATCTCACAACGATCCTTTGCTGATGTCAGACGGGAAAACTTCAGCTAGATCAATTCTTTGCTGACGTTAGACGGGAGAAAAGTTCATCTCAGAACAACCCTTTGTTGATGTCAGACTGGAAAAAACTTCAGCTCGGAACAATCCTTTGCCGATGTCAGATAGATAAACTTCAGCTCAGAACAATCCTTTGGGGACGTCAGACAAGAAAAACCTCTGCTATGAATGATCCTTTGTGGACTTCAGACGGGAAAAAACATCAGCTTGTACTGATCCTTTGCTGACGTAAGACAATAAAAAAAAATCCAGCTCAGTATGATAATTTCCTGATGGCACACGGAATAAACTTCAGCTCAGAACTATCCTTTGCTGATGACAGTCAGGAAAAACTTCTGCTTGGAACGATCATTTGCTGATGTCGGCTAAGTAAAACTTTAGCACGGAACGATCCTTTGGTAACCCCAGACAGGAAACACTTCAGCTTGGAATGATTCTTTGCTCATGTTAGACGGGAAAAACTTCAGCAAGGAACGATCCTTTGTCGATGTCAGACAAGAAATACTTCAGCTCAGAACTATCCTTTGCTGATGTCAGACAAGAAAAACTTCAGCTCAGAACAACCCTTTGCTGACGTCAGAACGGTAAAACTTCAGCTTGGAATGATCCTTTGATGACTTCAGACGCGAAAAATTTAAGCTTGGAACGATTTTTTGCTGATGTCAGACGGGAAAAACTTCAGCTTGGAATGATCCTTTGCTGATCTTAGACAGGAAGAACTTCAACTCGGATAGATCCTTTGCTGACCTCAGACAATAGAACACTTCAGCTCAGA
>NC_090746.1:69596812-69604312 GCF_036898095.1 Palaemon carinicauda | reverse complement strand
GAAAGAATGCGTTGAGGTGCTGCAATGTTATGTTCTGTTTTTTGTTTTCTGTCACAGGTAATAGAAATTAATAGAAATTAAAGTATCATCCATAAAACCAGCACGTATTGGAAAGGGGCAATGAGGGCAAGAGAAATAAATAAGGAAAGGCTTATTGAAAAAATAAATGCATATTTAGAGAATGCAAAACTCACAAACAAACTAGAAAGGGACTCAGTAGAGAGCATGCCTTCGTCAAGAAAAGCAATCTTATTTTTTTGCTCTTAACTCTACTACGTTATTGAACTTCGGTATACTTTTTTTTCTTCTTTTGCCATTTACTCAACAATGCGATTATTCTCAAACTAGTGATACGTAATTGTACTTTGAAGTACTTTATCCAAAATTTTACAGATTTATCCTCAGGTCATACCCAACATGACATCCAATTTTGGTTAAAATCGATACAATCGTTTTTGTGTAAAGTTGCGGGCAAATGAACAAAAAAACGACAACAGGGATAAATACATACCCTTCGAAGATTTTGGCGGAGGCAATAACGTTAGTTAGCATATTTTAGCTTAAAAAGGAGAAAGTATCATCACGTTTGGCTGAACGAAATGAGAATTCCTCTTTCTCGTATATCTTTCTTTCTTCTTTCGCTTAATGAGACCTATTACAACGACTAATCTCATTTGCCTCGAGGAAATGAATGATATTCTCTCTCTCTCTCTCTCTCTCTCTCTCTCTCTCTCTCTCTCTCTCTCTCTCTCTCTCTCTCTCTCATTTAAGGGGTGTCTTTAACGTGTTAACTCCAGAACATGTTGCTAAAATCATTAAACATACTGAACATTAACTCACGGTATTTGTATCAGGGTTAATTTTCATTCTAAGACATGTACAGCAATGTGGAGAATACAGAAATCCACTATTGATGGCATTTGTTAATTATGAAAAAGCCTTTGATAATGTGCAATGGCCAATTTTATATTGATTTCGGCGTTATCACGGAGTTCCTCTAAAATATGTAAATTTGATTAAGTCTGTTCATGAGCATAGCAAGTGCAAAGTTAATGTTAATGGAGTCTTATCAGATGAATTTCCACTGAACAGCGGAGTACTCCAAGGGAATGTGTTGTCACCTATGTTGTTTATCCACCTCATGGATTTTGTAATGCATGGAACTGTTGAGGATGGTGGACAAGGATTGGACTATATTAGTAATAGGAAATTAGCTGACATAGATTATGCTGATAACGCTGTCCTTATTAGCAGAATACCACAGGATTTTCAATGCTTGCTTAACAGAATACGTGAAATATCATAAGAGGTTGGGCTCAAGATAAATATAAGAAAGACAGACATGACCAGAACAGAATATGCAATGGTAGATGAAATATCATTGGAAGCAGAAAAGATTAATGAGGAAGAATCATTTAAATATCTAGGAGCTTTGATCTTTAATACAGGGTCTTTAAAATCGTAGTTAAATGAATTTTTGAAAAAGAGAATCAGGCAATGGCAATGTTAATGAAAATTTGAAAATCAAATCGCCGGAATTACACCTAAAGATCAGGCTATACTCTATATCAGTTTAGTAAGATTGGTGTTACTCTATGGACACTAGTCGTGGTTTGGCAATGAAACAATATCAAAGAGATTTTGAAGATTAGAGAATAAGAATATTGAGAGTTAAATGGCAGGACAGAATTAGAAATGAAACGAAGAGAGATTACTCAAGGGCCATATGTGGACGAGATCATGGTAAGGGTTAGACGGAGATAGTTTGGGCATGCTCTTCACACTCCCCATGTGAGAATAATTCGCCAAACTTTTAACCGAGCTCCACAAGGCACTATAAGAGTTTGAGGACCCAGCCCTACATGACTGAGGACAATGGAGCGTGAAGTATGAAATGATGAATGGAGAAGCATTAATTAAAAATCTCAAGATAGAGCCTCTTTGCGTCCATAGGCGTAGATAATGATGATGATGATGATGACGATATTTTTAATGTAAAAACCTGTGCGCAAAAAGCGACAGGTTCGTATTTGTGTGTACTGCATGCATGTAGATGGTTATGTGTGTGTATGTGTGTGTATATATATACAGTGGAACCTCTACATCCGAACATATCTACATCCAAATTTTCCAACATCCAAAGTAAAATTCGAGCAAATTTTTGACTCTACACCCGAATTTTATTTCGACACACGAAGTAAGCAATTTTCATCGTACCGGTTGTATCCGAATTTTTCGACACGCTAAGTACAATTCGAACTTCAACACCCGAAGTAAACAATACCCGTACGCGTAGTTGGTACTCATAGCGCCGGATGTGTTTTTTATTTCCGCCGATAGAAGGCAGCACTTCGACCTCGGAGGGACCCTCAATTAGCGTGGCTTGGGTCAGTCCTCTGTTCTCGTCGGCTTCTTGCGGTTGTGCCCTGTGCGTTCTGCTATTATTGTACTGTTTTAATCGTGATTTTTTACGTGCATCCTTTTACGGTAATTTACGTAAAGTATGGGTCCTAAAAGGCTTAGTTTTGCAAGTGGTAGTGGTAGTGGTGAGAAAAGGAAGAAGGAAATGCTTTCTTAGACGTAAAGCAGGAAATTATTGAAAAACATGAACTTGCAAAACAATATGGCCGTAATATGTCGACGATCTCGACAATCCTGAAACAGAAGGACTCTATTAAAGCAGTGAAACCTTTTAAGGGGATAACCATTATTTCAAAGCGCCGTAGCCCTATCATAGAAGAGATGGAACAACTTCTGCTAATCTGGATCAAGGACAGAGAGATTGTTGGCAACACCATCACCGAAACCATCATCTGCGAGAAGGCGCACGCCATTTTCACGGACTTGAAGGAGGAGAGCTCTAGGGGTGATGCTGGGGAGAGTTCAACCGAACCTTCCTCAGACGATTTCAAGGCATCTCGTGGCTGGTTTGAGAAATTTAAGAAACGGTCCGGGATTCATTCAGTTGTTCGCCACGGAGAGGCTGCTAGTGCAGACACAAAGGCTGCAGCTGACTTTGTCAAGAACTTTGAAAGGATCGTGCTGGAAGAAGGCTATGTAGAGCAGCAAGTGTTCAATTGTGATGAAACCGGGCTGTTTTGGAAGATTATGCCCTGTCGAACCTACATCACCGCCGAAGAGAAGAAAATGCCTGGGCATAAGCCAATGAAGGATCGGTTGACTCTTGCCTTATGTGCTAACGCTAGCGGGGACTTTAAAGTCAAGCCCGTTTACCATTCTGAGAACCCTAGGGCCTTTAAGGCACACAACGTGGATAAGGACCAGCTTCATGTTTTCTGGCGATCCAACTTGAAGGCCTGGGTCACTAGGCAGTTCTTTGTGCAATGGGTTAACCAAGTTTTCGGCCCTTCTGTGAAGAAGTATCTTCATGAACAGAAATTGCCTTTAAAGTGCCTATTATGCCTTGACAATGCACCCGCTCACCCCCCCCCCCCCCCCCCCCCCGGACTTGAAGATGATATCTTCGATGAATTTAAGTTCATAAAGGTGCTGTATCTTCCACCGAATACCACCTCTATCCTCCAGCCCATGGACCAGCAAGTCATCTCGAATTTTAAGAAGCTCTACACCAAGCACCTATTCAAGCAGTGCTTTAATGTCATGCAAAGCACAAACTTAACTTTGCGTGAATTTTGGAAAAGCCAATTCAACATCGTGCACTGCTTGAAGATCATAGATCAGGCTTGGGTGGGATTAACTCGACGGACCCTCAATTCTGCCTGGAAGAAGCTGTGGCCTGATGCAGTTTCTCCCCGAGATTTCGAAGGTTTTGACCCCGAACCTGATCCCGTGGTGGGTGCAGCGGAAGACATAGAGGAAATCGTCTCCCTTGGCAAGTCCATGGGTCTGGAGTCGACGCAGATGACATCACGGAACTCGTCGCCGAACATCACGACGAACTTACCACAGAGTAGCTCAAGGAACTCCATGCTATGTCTGAGCACATGAGTGATGACGAGGAAGGGATCGAGGAGGTAGAACATGTGTTAAGTTCGGCGCAAATAAAAGAAGTGTTAGGAAAATATCAAGACGTGGTCGACTTCATCGACAAATACCACCCAAAAAAATTGCAGGTTTGTCGTGCAGTTGCACAGTTCGATGATGTTTGCCTAACTCACTTTCGAAACATTCTGAAAAGCTGTACCAAGCAACTATCTTTCGATAGTTTCTTTAAAAAAAACTACGAAGCGAACTCGTGATGAAGAGGATGGAAGTGGTTCAAAGAAAACGGCAAAGAGTGAAGCGAAAGAAATTCAATAAATTTTAAGTGGAGAGAGTGAAAGTGATTAAAATTAATCATCAAAAAGAAAAAAAAGAAAATGTTAAAAAAAATAAAAAATATAAAAATAAAAAAAATAAATAAGCTAAGTTATGTTAAAGTTCACTTAGTGTAAGTTAGAATAAGTTACGGTAGTGTATGTTTATCGTAGTTAACCTCTCTACCTCCTCGCCACCCGTCCATCTCCTCTCTGCGTAGCAAGACCAACAACAACTGCGCTGGAGTTTCTAAGGTAAAGTGACGCTAAAAACCCATTTCTTATTTATCATTTTTTGATAATTCTTCTTTTTTACATGTCTATTATCTAATTTAGTGTGCATTATTCTCATGGGAAATTATGTGTAGTAATTTATTAAGGAGTTATCATATGTTTTTGGGCTCAACCACGGATTAATCCTATTTCAATGTATTCTTATGGGAAAATTCGTTTCGACATCCGAACATTTTCTACATCCGAAGTCGGTTGTGGAACGGATTAAATTCGTATGTAGAGGTACCACTGTATATATATATATATATATATATATATATATGTATATATATATATATATATAATTTATATATATACACATACTGTATTTTGATATTTGTTTATACGTATACATATATACATGCATATATATTTTATTATGTATATATATATATATATATATATATATATATATATATATATATAACATAATAAAATATATATGCATGTATATATGTATATGTATAAACAAATATCATGCATATATATTTTATTATGTTATATATATATATATATATATATATATATATATATATATATATAACATAATAAAATATATATGCATGTATATATGTATACGTATAAACAAATATCACAATATGTGTATATATATAAATTATATATATATATATATATATATATATATATATATATATATATATATACATATACAGGTATATATATACATACATATATAATATATATATATATATTATATATATACGAGGGGTGATCAAAAAGTTCGGTAAATGTGTGAATATTTATTAAATTACGAACATTAACATGTTTTGTCACTAATCTCCTTCAAAGTACTCTCCTTCGGCACATACACACTTACTCCACTGTGCCTGCCTCTTTTGAAAACATTCCTGGAAGTCCTCTTTCTTCAATAACTTTATTTGCTTTGTCGTGTTCGATTTGATGTCTGCAATGGTGTCAAATCGTTTCCCTTTCATTGTCGATTTCATTTTCAGGAATAGCCAGAAGTTGCATGGTGCCAAGTCGGGAGAATACGGTGGATGCGGAACTGCAGCGAGATTCTTTCCAGCTATGAAATGCCGAACAAGCAGTGACGTGTGAGAGGGCGCGTTGTCATGATGCAGCAACCAGCCATTTTTTCCATTTTCCCGGCCTTTTACGTCTAATGGATTCTCGTATGCGTTTCAGAACTTCCACGTAGAAAATAGCATTAACGGCGCAGCCTCTGGGAACAAATTCAATATGCACTAATCCTTCCATATCAAAGAATGCAATCACCATGACCTTCACAAGTGACTTCGACATTCGTGCTTTCTTAGGTGCTGGGGATGAAGGTGTTTTCCAATGTGAGCTCTGAACTGGAAAGAATCTCGCTGCAGTTCCGCATCCACCGTATTCTCCCGACTTGGCACCATGCAACTTCTGGCTATTCCCGAAAATGAAATCGACGATGAAATGGAAACGATTTGACACCATTGAAGACATCAAATCGAACACGACAAAGCAAATAAAGTTATTGAAGAAAGAGGACTTCCAGGAATGTTTTCAAAAGTGGCAGGCACAGTGAAGTGTGTATGTGCCGAAGGAGAGTACTTTGAAGGAGATTAGTGACAAAACATGTTAATGTTCGTAATTTAATAAATATTCAGACATTTACCGAACTTTTTGATCCCCCTTCGTATATATATATATATATATATATATATATATATATATATATATATATATATATATATATATAATATATATATATATATATATATATATATATATATATATATAATCAGATCTTTAATTGATCAAAGATTTATATACTTATAATAAAAAGAAAGTGCGTAAAGATGTTTTCACTTTAATGATGTAATTCGAATGACAAAAAAATCCCAGGCAAAACCTGATTGAAATGAAATATCTGTAGTATACATCTCCTTATGCTAAACGTGGATAACGAACCGCAAATGAATTCGAAGAATCAACTAGAAAAATACTTAATGCTCCAGCTTTGCATATTAAATTTGTTGCGAACACTTGAACCTTCTACAGCCTCATTACTTCGTTCTTTACTTATTTTTTCTTAAAATATTCCCCAATGCTACATTTCTCTGAGTGACTCTGATGAAGTCAAATCATTTGATTTTATTTTCAAGGGCAAAAATGTTATACATGGACAATGAATAGCATATCCACATTAAATTCGCTATATTAAATCTATTCATAAACTCCCGATGTCTAAATACAACTATAATATCCTTGAGACTTTAGAGTGAAAATGGTAGAATTCGAGACCAGCTGTATACATGGAAAAGTATTGAATTAAAAACTCAAGATAGAGACGACTGGCGGGCGAAATCTAACCGAGGCCCTATGCGTCAATAGGCGTAGGAAGAGATGATGATGATGATGATGATATATATATATATATATATATATATATACATATACATATATATATATATATATATACATATATATATATACATATACATATACATATATATATACATATACATATACATATATATATATACATATATATATACATATATATATATATATACACGAGTATATATATATATATATATATATATATATATATATATATATATATATATATATATATATATATATATATATATATATATATCCTTTCTGAGCTTATCGTGGTTAGGGTTAGCCTATCGCCATGACCAGCAAAGCTGTACTAGTTAGAGCCTTCCATTCTAGGTTAGTTTGCTACAAGCAACCATAAGAAAATCTCTCACCATCACTAATCCGCATTGGCCAGCGTGGTGATGAAAACTGGATACACCCCAGACATGAATTGACATTTCTAAGACATTTGTCCTGCAGTGGACTAGAAACGACTGCATTTGTTGTTCATGTTTCCATTGTACGAGACTGGCCTTCATTAGGGCTAAGCTCTGAGTTCATTCCTGTTTCTCGTTATTATAGACATTTTGACATCTGAACA
>NC_090746.1:69586812-69591812 GCF_036898095.1 Palaemon carinicauda | reverse complement strand
AACTTTCAAATTAACATATGAGCCTCCTCTGCCGCCCAGGAAAAACCATAGATAAAAAACAAAATCTCAAGTTTTGAAAAAACTATGGAAACCTGTGTATCCACGGCAATAATGCAGAGCAACTCAAATTTGAGTGGTGGAACCTCACTCTTGTACTACTAATAAATAATAATGATAATAATAATAATAAATTCGACTTGCTCGGGCTAGCGTGTGCTAGAAAGTGACCACTTACTAAATACCTCTTCAAACATCGAATAAGTTTCACCCAACACTAAAATCTCATTGGCCACTACCTACATAACAACTGAACTTAAGTAACAAGACACTTAAGATCTGCTTACATGTCGTTAGGACAATTATTTTTCGCTATACTTCGTAACGCGAAAAAATTCTAGTCCTCACTTCACTCCGCATTCTCTACAGGTATAAACATAATAAAACATTAAATTGCATTATAGCGCACCGTGCCGGTTGACCCTAGATAATACCAAAGAAAGGGAGAGAAGGAAAGAAATGGAGAGAAAGAAATGTTCCGATTGAATGATTTACGCATTTAACCTCTTTTTGAAGCCTTTGACAAACGTTTACTTGAAACAGACTACTAACACTCATGTCTATGAAGACACCTATCATTGACGTTATCGTTTGCAATGTTTGAACTTGTAGCCACAGTTTTAGCAAAAAATTCTGTTTAGTTACATTACAGGAGCTTTTAAAAAACTTCTCAAAGATAAATCGATCAAAGGGCAAAATCATTCCAGCTTCCTCTGTATCAAGCAAAATACATCAAATATGGAAAAGCATTTGTGACAACTTCCGATATCAAAAACTTCACAGTATTGGTGGTTTTTCATTTTTTTTTCTGTTCAACTAAGAAATCTTCAAATTACAATAAACTTAATTCCCCAAATCTCAGATAAGAAAACTTTAATGATCTATCAAAATAATAAAGAAGTTTTTCAATATAGGAAAATATAATCCGCACGGATTCTGCAACACCATATTATCCAAAAGATCCTTTTTATGCACCGATCTACCAGCTTAATGTTTCACAGGTGCTTGCAAAGATTTAACAAGTGAATTTTCCGTTGGATCTATGTAACCCCTCATTTCATGCATCCGCGTTATGGCATAAATAGCTTGATCACTGGAGATTACTAAAGCGCCGGAATCTAATAAAAGCGTCATAAATAAAGCAACATACGATGGCATTTCGCTTTGCTCGTGACCATTATTGTAAGTTTCTCTTTGCTGAAAGACAAGTTGGTAAGCCTTGTCGGTGCTGTCATTCATCGATGATAGAAGATGCCCATGACAACTGAGGTCCCCCAATTTCTAGTCCAAATTAGATGCCACCGTTAAAGTCGAGTGCTGGCATTTCATTGCATTCACGATCCTGGAAAGCAGATTCCAAAAATAAAACATTGTACATATATACTTATAATTTCAAAAACCTTTACCTTCTATAAGTTAAATTTCAGCGAAAAATTTCCCCCCTTTTTTTCCTTTTTTTTTTTTTTTTTTTTATCTTTGCCGTGTGTAATAAACCTTTTGTTACGTAAACACTCAAAGTTCAACAATAAAGTTTCCCTCGATAATATCAAAAGTCAAGATGGAGAGGACGTTCACTCTGGAATATTCTACTTAAGAATTTTTACCTCCATTTTATTAATAACCTTTGGTATAAAGCACCAAACCTCAAGTTAAAGCCTCAATTCCCTCTGTACCGGGACACCAATATTAGAGATTAAAAACCTCAACATATTTTTAAAAGTAGCAAAACAGTCTAAAGAATGAATAACTCTCACAAGTCCATAACTCTGAAAAATGTAAGCAAGAATTGACCATTCATCCATGTTAGTTGACAACACTTCAAAAAATCCCTCTTGTGTACTCTTTCTGGGCTTACATACATTGATGACCTGAACAGTGTATTCAGTACAAGTTTAAATTCTTTGGTTTTCTATGATTTCCGAATCTGGCTTTTTGCTACCTACTTGCATTAAAATCTGAAATTTTTATCTGGAACAACGTTCAAACATTGCGAAAGTACTTACATAATTCTGTCGACTGCCTCCTGCTCCTTCATGTTTAATTTTAAAGATTCATTTGCTGTCCAGTTTCCAGCCACTCTTTTCATGATAAAAAAAATGCGCTGTATTCATCGCTAAAAACTTCAGAATTACTCCAAACCTACTACTGAGGTGTCACAACATATAAATTTCCCAACACCAGAGGCGTCACAATATAACTATTAAATCTGAGGAGTCACAATATAGCGGTAAATTTCCTATGTCTGAAACGTCGCAATATAGCGGTAAATTTCCTATGAGGCGTCGCAATATATTGATAAGATTGCCTACACCCGAGGCTTCGCAATGTGATAAATTGCCTACCTCTGATGCGTCACAATATAGTAATAAACTGCCTACATCCGAGGCGTCACAATATAGTGCTAAACTGCCTACATCTGAGGCGTCACAATATAGTGCTAAACTGCCTACATCTGAGGCGTCACAATATAGTGCTAAACTGCCTACATCCGAGGCATCACAATATAGTGCTAAGCTGCTACAGTACATCTGAGGCGTCACAATATAGTGATAAACTGCCTACATCTTAGGCGTCACAATATAGTGATAAACTGCCTACATCTTAGGCGTCACAATATAGTGATAAACTGCCTACATTTTAGGCGTCACAATATAGTGATAAACTGCCTACATCTTAGGCGTCACAATGAAGTAATAGGTTAAATAAGTCTGATGCAAGTATATAGTTAAAGTAACGACCAAAATAAAAAGAATTAATTTCTGCGTCAAAACGTGATCTCAACCAAAGCATCTGATATTTCTTCATTAAGTTCTCAACTAGCTTTGCTCAATATGTAAAAATACAGAAATACTTTATCGTTTTAATTTTAACAATACCTCTCACGACAAATTTCGTGGAAATTATGTAACAGACAATTCTGTCCAAAAGATATTCGTTAAAATAACGTTTTTGTTAATTCAGAAGGTTTGGCATCTAAACAAGGTCTTTAACGACATAGTTTATCCTAATACTGTAGTTACGAAATTTGCCTTCAGTATTCGTCCTCTGTAAACCTTTCCAAATACAATTTAGAGTCTGAAAACCAATTATACTTTCTTGTAAATAAATCCAAATCTTGAAGCTTTTAAAGTAAATAGCTAGCATCCAATGCCCCTTCAAAACAACCATCCGCAGCTTTGCAATCTAAAAATACTTCAATCTTCACTTCCTTAGATCTCCAATATCTAACAGACTTAAGAACTTTAGTAAAGATGTACCGCCGCTTTCAAAAATATCTAAAGATAATCCATTATAAAAACTTTTTAAATTTTTCCCCAATGAGAAAGATATTGGCAACGTTTTAATAGATTTCTATGCGATAAGCAGACTGTAGACTGATTAAATCCTTAAAAAGTTTGAAATAAAAAACCAGCCTTTGCTTACCATCTCCATTCTTGGTCACCGTCAAAGGAATTATTTCTTAGTTTTTCTGATACCAGTGTCACCCATTATCTTTTAATAAATTCTGCTTCGTCCCTTTCTGACCTATTGTTACCCAATCCAACAACCACAGTAACGGTTTTGAAATGGAATTTTGTGATCGCCCTTTTAGACGTCAATGACTATCTTACCGGACCCAATCTAATTCTGTTCAATGTATTGTGAATAACAACAACCAACAGGCGATTAAAAACAATAAAATAAAATAAACAATGTTCCAATTTCCTTGTACCAACTGCTAAGTATACAAAATAAAAACAGCTATATTTTCACTTATCTTTTCGCCGTCTTTCTTGGTACATTCACGGATCCAATGTCAACGTCCTTTATTGAGCTCTAGACCTCTTCCATCAAAGTTGATATGAATCCACACTTTCCCTCGATCTTTAACTAGCTTGGCACTTTCGGCGATGCTGCTCTTTGCGTACTAACTCGTTTCTGCGGCAGTTTTAGATGTTCCTTGTCCTCCAAGTTGATAAACAATCGCATCTAATGCTAACATTTTCGTATCAGTTTCCTCAAAATAACGCGATGCTCATTCAAGTGGTTTTCCATCATACTTTGACGAGGTGCGGATACTTGTTGAATATTCTGCTGGAAATCGGATAATAGATTGTCCATCACTTCTTGAAACGGTTTCAGCATTCTGATTGCTAGCGTGAAAACACTATTCACATCTGAAGCTGTATTTGACCCTGCCTGGCGTCCTGGCTAATAAATTCGACTTGCTCGGGCTAGCGTGCGCTAGAAAGTGACCACTTACTAAATACCTCTTCAAACATCGAATAAGTTTCACCCAACACTAAAATCTCATTGGCCACTACCTACATAACAACTGAACTTAAGTAACAAGACACTTAAGATCTGCTTACATGTCGTTAGGACAATTATTTTTCGCTATACTTCGTAACGCGAAAAAATTCTAATAATCATCACTCACATGTTTGCAACTGTAAGTCATGCACTGTGACGAATCATAAATAATCTAATTATGATATAGTTTGTTTATGAAAGAGTCTGTTTACAAACGACTTATTTCTATCAATGAAACTAATTAAACTGCCTTACCTGGCCTTCTCCTGTGGCTCTCACTGATTAAGCTTACCTGTAAAAGAGAAAAGAAATTAACAATTGTTAAATATGAACATAAAATTGCTATAGATTTTTTATATATAAAATTACACAAAAACCTTTTTTAGTAATTTCTTATTGCATTCACGTTTTAATGGTTTAAAGGGACAAGGAACAGTGGCAATAACCGAGACACAGATCATATACCCACATGATCATCCAATCCCTCTCCATCAAGATAGGACCAAGAAGAACCAGGGAATGGCTGCTGATGACTCAGAAGGTAGACCTAAACATTCCCCAAATTCCCCAATCCTTACCTCACAAGGATGGTGAGGATTCAGACACTACTAGACACCAACGAAATTGTGCGGGTCTGGAACCCGCGTCCA
>NC_090746.1:69559312-69584312 GCF_036898095.1 Palaemon carinicauda | reverse complement strand
TCCCGTCTCTCTTTTTCAGAAAACGAATGCACAATGTAACGACTGTATACGAAAGTGAGTCATGTGCGTATAAGATATAAAGATAAAAATCCCATGCTCTGATTAATGAAACGGCTTTAAGCAAAAGTGAATCTTATGCGTATAAGATATATAGATAATATCACGCTCTGAATAATGCAACGGCTTTAAGCGAAAGTGAGCCTTGTGTATATAGGATACAAATGTAAAAATACCCTGCTATGATTCTAAGCCTCTATTTTTCTGTTACATCTTGAATATAGAATGGGTGATTTACAATAGGTCTTATGCAGCTAGGTTATACTGGGAAAATCATGATGCAACGTAGATTACGTGATTTGCAATAGCTTGAATGCAGCTCGTATAGGTATATTGGCTAAATCCGAATGCGTCGTTTTTCCGAGCTTTTTTATGTGTTGCTCATTAAAGGAAACAGAGCGGGGTCGAATAAAAACCCAAACCACATATGGAAGTGAATATGAACGTGCCATATTTAGTCGCCTTCTTGACTTTAATGGGTTTGAAGACTGATATTGTAAAAAGGGTTTCTCTGTTGATATCCATAACTGAAAATCTACTTCCACTATAAAGTAAATTAAATTACTATCGTGAATAGCTGAGAGAGAGAGAGAGAGAGAGAGAGAGAGAGAGAGAGAGAGAGAGAGAGAGAGAGAGAGAGAGTGTGTGTGTGTGTCAATGCTTCTGTTAATTGGACATTAAGTAGACATAACATAAATTCTCAATCATAAGAAAGTAATATCTTTTAGAAATATGACTGAAAATTTCCTATCTAACAATGATTTTAAAACACAGTGAAGATCCTTAATCTTCGCCATCCTTTCTTATATAATAAAAAGGAAGCATCTGGCTATACATATAACTATATTTCTTTCCAGTCACGATGAGTGGCAGGGGGGAGAGGGAGTAAATATACACTGGTGATAGGGGGTATCTCAAGAGGTACAATCGAAAACCACTATCCCCCCACCCAGTGGGTTGTAGTTAAGAAAATGGTAGGGGTGGAAGGGGTCGAATCTGTGTCTATAATGCGTGCGTGTGTGCATATCTACTTCTAAATATTTCAACGTTATTTTTGACGGGCCACGTACGCTAGTGTCAGAAGAAATACGTATTGTTCTTTGACGTATTTCTCAACACGGGTGATTCGATCCTTTTTTTTTCTTTGATTACTGTAATTAGGAGTCCATTAATGCAAAAGAATTTTATTTTGATTCTATATTCCCCCTTGGCTCCTGTTACGTGTGTGTGTGTGTGTGTGTGTATGTGTGTGTGAGTGTTTTTTTTTCAAGGTTCTAAAGGCCCTCCATGAATGGCAGAGGCAAGGGACAGTGGCATTGCCCTAGCTAGCAGGAGAATGCCTAGAGATTGATCATATATATATATATATATATATATATATATATATATATATATATATTATATATATATATATATATATACATATACATATATATATATACATATATATATACATATATATATATATACATATATATATATATATATATATATATATATATATATATATATATATTATATGATCAATGACCAAGACACCTCTCTACCCATGCTAGGATTAGGGAGGGCCAGGCAATGGCTGTTGATAACTCAGCAGGTACAACTATAGGCTCCCCCAAACCACCCTTTTCTTAAAGAAATTATCGAGTTTCAGCAGAACTCAAACACCGGTCAGGCGATCGACAGGCTGAGACGTTTCCAATAAGTTACCACAATTATATTTCTTATCACTCTATGATATCCCTTGAATCCTAATAAAAGATGAAATAATGTCGATAGGAGGCCTACCTTCTGAGTCATTAGCAGCCATTGCCTGGCGTTACCTGGTCTTAGTTTGATGGAGAGTGGGCATGGACATTGCCCTGTCTCAATGTAGAGCATTATTGTCGTGTTCCTTGCCTCTGCCATTCATGTGCGACCTTACAAGAACTCATCAGTAAAACCCATTAAAGTTTCCAATGAGACCCAATACAGCTCGAGCCATGTCTGTCATGAATAGCTGCAAAGGGATGCTGATGATAACCGCGAAACCTGATTCATCTCTAATAGCACACGACGCCAAAGAACAAAAAAGCTCTCCAGAGCCAGACCACAGAAACTAACTTTGGTCATTACAAAGGCTTTCTGAGGAGAGCCCTTATCTCGAGACTGTGCCTCAGGATTCTTGGGCGAACAGGGAGAGGCGAAGATTGGCAAGAATTAGAGATAGAAGGTAGATAGGAAGATGGAGAGGGATAACTCTAATCGATTTTCACCATGACAGAGAGAGAGAGAGAGAGAGAGAGAGAGAGAGAGAGAGAGAGAGAGAGAGAGAGAGAGATGAATTAAAAAACTATACTAACTAATCCCACGATGTTTCATTTTGCGATAAAAGAAAAGCACCAAAGAACTGAAATTGTATGAAAGATGGATTATAGAATAAGAGAGGAGACCGGACAAGTCAACATGCTAGACAAAGGACGAGAAAAATTTAATTAAATTTATCTTTGCATGGAAAAATGTCACTACATTGCAAGAGGAAAAAGCACATTGGAAAATAAAAAACAAGTTAGAAAGAATATCAATATATATGTAGACACATACTGTATATGTAAACACGAGAATATACAAAAATAAATGTGTATCATCTATATATATATATATATATATATATATATATATATATATATATATATATACATACATATATATAAATATATATACTGTATACGTATATAAATATGCGTATATATAATGTTAGTGGAGTCTCATCATATGAATTTCTAGTCAACAGCGGAGTACTCCGAGGGAATGTGTTGTCACCTATGTTGTTTATCCTCCTCATCGATTTTGTAATGCGTAGAACAGTCAGAGATGGTGAATAAGGATTGGACTGGATTAGTGATAGGAATTTAGCAGACCTAGATTATGCTGATGATGCTTTCGTTGTTAGCACAACACCACAGGGTTTGCAATGGTTGCTTACCAGATTGCATGAAATATTACACGAGGTTGGGCTCAAGATAAATAGAAGATAGACAGAGATGATGAGAACGGAATATGCAATGGAAGGTGAGATATCATCGGACGGAGAAAAGATTAATGAGGTAGAATCATTTAAGTATGTAGTTACTATGATCTCCAATACAGTGTCTTTAGAATTAGAGTTTAGTGAAAGATTGAAAAAAAAGCTAATCAGACAGTGGCTAGGTTAAGTAAAATGTGGAAATCAAATCGCCTAAAATCACAAATAAAAATCAGAAAATATATCAGTTTAGTGATATTCACAGTATGTTACTGTACTGTATGGACATACAGTAAGTCGTGGTATGACAATGAAACTATATCCAGGAGATTTTGTAGATTTCAGATTGATATTGGGAGTTGAATGGCAGGACAGGGTTAGAAATGAAACTAATAGAGTGATTAATCGAGTGCCATATGTGAATGAGATCATGATGAGGGGTAGATGGAGATGATTTGGGTATGCTCTTCGCACTCCTCAAGAGAGATTAGTTCACCAAACGTTCAGCTGCATTCCACAAGATACTAGAAGAGTTGGAAGACCCAGTCCTACATGGCTAAGGACTATGAAGAGCGAAGTAGATGAGGAATGAAGAAGTATTGAATTAAAAGCTCAAGTTAGAGACGGCTGGCGAAATCTAACCGAGGCCCTTTGCGTCAATAGGCGTTGGAGGAGATGATGATGATAATATATATATATATATATATATATATATATATATATATATATATATATATATATATATATATATATACTGTATATCCCTTTTTTAGTTGGGTTACCTTAAGTGGTGGAAGGGTTTGTGTATCGCCATGGTCAGCAAAGCTGTACTAGTCATGGCCAAATATACTAGGTTGGTTTGAGGTGAGCGATCAGACTAAAGTCTCCTACCATCACCAATCCGCAAACCCCATACATGGCAAAGGAAATGTCCACGGCTTTTTGGATGCATTTGTTGTTGTCATTGTTGTTGCTACACACACACACACACACACACACACACACACACACACACACACATATATATATATATATATATATACATATGTATATATATATATATATATATATATATATATATATATATATATATATATATACATATATATATACATATATGTTTGTGTGTGCATATACTTAAGTCATAAATACAACAACAATAATTTAATGAATTCATCATCAATGCCAATAACAGGAATTGGACGCTAATGTCAGTTGCAAATTGCACCAAGTAAACAAATTTCATGACAGATTTTCTGGAATTCCATTTACGGTTTTGGGGTTTGATTCGCTTTTTCAATTTCGTATCTGTCATTCGAAGGGAGGATTCAAAATAAATCACCTAACTCCAATACGGGGCCAGTCTTGCCCTTTTTTGGATTTATCGAATTAAAAAAAAAGAATCTCGAAATTTATCGAATACAATTGGCATCTGTATTCTTAATATGTAAAAAAACATTGCGTACACGCATTATTGATTTCTCATATCACTATCGCCATTCAGTGAAAGTCTTGAGGCCAAAGAAAACTGAAAATATGATAGACTGAATACGGAAAATGTTAGCAAACTATTATGAACTATTGATCTTTAAGTAAGTACTCATTAAGCAAAATAACCCAATGCTCGATGACAACGAAAAAAAAATAAAAAAAGAAAATATATATATATATATATATACACACACACACACACACACATATATATATATATATATATATATATATATATATATATATATATAAACACGAGCAATCAAGCAATCAGAGATTTCAGACCTACGCCAATGAAGTGTATCAACATTGTACTCAAGTCTACGGACAAGTCTTTCCCCTTTTCATATGGTGACCGTGAATGAATTTACGGTTTTACAACAACAATGATAATAATCAGAATAGTGATCTTGATCCTGATCCCCTTCAAAATTCAATTTGTTCTTCCATGTCATGATACCCGTTGTCAAAATTTGGCGAAATCAGGAAATAAATTTTGACGTAATCATGTTCAAAGACAAACAAACAGATAAATAAATAAATATACCCATGTAAGGGGTGTATTATGAATCAATTTGATTTTTTTTTTATTTTCATTAAAACTATTTGACCTATCCCTTTTAGAGTATTTTTTTTTCAAGTATGTTTTTATTTGATCAATTTTTGAATGTCACATATTCATTTGAATGTCAGAATTCAACTTTTATGCAAATGTATTTGTTCTCCATTGTTTTTGAAGAAATATGGTAGTCAAGTATTTTCTAGGCTACTTTCTCAAAATAACTTTGATTTTGACCTATTTTACTTGATT
Organism: Palaemon carinicauda; assembly: GCF_036898095.1. Lineage (NCBI taxonomy): Eukaryota > Metazoa > Arthropoda > Malacostraca > Decapoda > Palaemonidae > Palaemon > Palaemon carinicauda. Next base: position 69,578,949 of record NC_090746.1, on the reverse strand, counting down.
TTGATATAACCAATTTGTCTGGTATTATTTGTGTTTGTAATTATCAAATGATATAATTATCAAACATCAAATTTAATTATGTTAAACTTTGACAGCTGAGTATGTATGGACTGGTAAATATTCCATTGCTAGTAATTTTTACCTAGTTACATTAACCAACGTTCCAAATAATTGAAAATAAAAACCTTTGTGCTTTTTGACGTGGGTTAATTCTTTAAATCATTTACAAGTCTGTGGATTCCAAAATCTTTGGCAAGCCATAAAAATTTAATTCAGAAACGAAACATCAAACATTGCAGATATATTGGTGTTCCATAAAACACAGGATGTTATATAATCTCTTTTCATTACCTGTCCCAGGACCGTATCTTCCTACGTTTACAGTATTTATCAGGTTCTCCTTCTTCTTTGTCTACATCTTTTAGTTACGAATTTCAATAATCACATTTAAGTGAAATTGTAAGAATACTTATTGTTGATATACATTGTTTACTTTCTTGTCATAACAGATACTATTCATATCGTTTTTTATTTCTTTCTTGCTGATTTCCCTGTCAATTATACTGAAAAGAGACTTGCAAGGAAAACAGTTTTATTGCAACTACAAGAGCAGCTACTGTTGATATCTAGTTTTTCCTTCCTTCCTGATTTCCCTGGCAATCATACTGACTTGAGAAAAAATACTTGCTCTTGCATTCGCACGAAAAGCTCTGTTGAAAATGCAAGGATAAATCCGAGAATCACTCTGCCTAAGTGAGATAGAAAAAAAAGAGTCGATATGTTTTTTGCAAAAGCTGAATTTCATGCTTTAACGACCGTAGTCAGTCGTCGACGCATGATTTCAGGTATTAAAGGAAAAGGCAGCATTTTTGTCGACGTACTCCGTCGGGCAAATATCTGCTAAATATTTCCGTGGAGCAGGACTGTGTACATTCTTCTTTTATTGAAAGGAATTCACTCTCTTTTATCATATATATATATATATATATATATATATATATATATATATATATATATATATATATATATATATACATATATATATATGTGTGTGTATATATACATATGTATATATATGGGTGTGTGTGCATAAGAATAAATCTATAGAGTAACTGTCAAATCATCAAATAATTTGCAATATATATACACACACACACACACACATATATATATATATATATATATATATATATATATATATATATCTGTATCTGTATGTATTTATCTATCTATCTATATACCAAGGCACTTCCCCCAATTTTGGGGGGTAGCCGACACCAACAATGAAACAAAACAAAAAGGGGACCTCTACTCTCTATGTTCCTTCAGCCTAATCAGGGACCCAACCGCGTTCAGCTGGTACTGCTAGGGTGCCACAGCCCACCCTCCCACATTTCCACCACAGATGAAGCTTCATAATGCTGACTCCCCTACTGCTGCTACCTCCGCGGTCATCTAAGGCCCCGGAGGAAGCAGCAGGGCCTACTGGAACTGCGTCACAATCGCTCGCCATTCATTCCTATTTCTAGCACGCTCTCTTGCCTCTCTCACATCTATCCTCCTATCACCCAGAGCTTTCTTCACACCATCCATCCACCCAAACCTTGGCCTTCCTCTTGTACTTCTCCCATCAACTCTTGCATTCATCACCTTCTTTAGCAGACAACCATTTTCCATTCTCTCAACATGGCCAAACCACCTCAACACATTCATATCCACTCTAGCCGCTAACTCATTTCTTACACCCGTTCTCTCCCTCACCACTTCGTTCCTAACCCTATCTACTCGAGATACACCAGCCATACTCCTCAGACACTTCATCTCAAACACATTCAATTTCTGTCTCTCCGTCACTTTCATTCCCCACGACTCCGATCCATACATCACAGTTGGTACAATCACTTTCTCATATAGAACTCTCTTTACATTCATGCCCAACCCTCTATTTTTTACTACTCCCTTAACTGCCCCCAACACTTTGCAACCTTCATTCACTCTCTGACGTACATCTGCTTCCACTCCACCATTTGCTGCAACAATAGACCCCAAGTACTTAAACTGATCCACCTCCTCAAGTAACTCTCCATTCAACATGACATTCAACCTTGCACCACCTTCCCTTCTCGTACATCTCATAACCTTACTCTTACCCACATTAACTCTCAACTTCCTTCTCTCACACACCCTTCCAAATTCTGTCACTAGTCGGTCAAGCTTCTCTTCTGTGTCTGCTACCAGTACAGTATCATCCGCAAACAACAACTGATTTACCTCCCATTCATGGTCATTCTCGCCTACCAGTTTTAATCCTCGTCCAAGCACTCGAGCATTCACCTCTCTCACCACTCCATCAACATACAAGTTAAACAACCACGGCGACATCACACATCCCTGTCTCAGCCCCACTCTCACCGGAAACCAATCACTCACTTCATTTCCTATTCTAACACATGCTTTACTACCTTTGTATAAACTTTTCACTGCTTGCAACAACCTTCCACCAACTCCATATAACCTCATCACATCCCACATTGCTTCCCTATCAACTCTATCATATGCTTTCTCCAGATCCATAAACGCAACATACACCTCCTTACCTTTTGCTAAATATTTCTCGCATATCTGCCTAACTGTAAAAATCTGATTCATACAACCCCTACCTCTTCTAAAACCACCCTGTACTTCCAAGATTGCATTCTCTGTTTTATCCTTAATCCTATTAATCAGTACTCTACCATACACTTTTCCAACTACACTCAACAAACTAATACCTCTTGAATTACAACACTCGTGCACATCTCCCTTACCCTTATATAGTGGTACAATACATGCACAAACCCAATCTACTGGTACCATTGACAACACAAAACACATATTAAACAATCTCACCAACCATTCAAGTACAGTCACACCCCCTTCCTTCAACATATCAGCTTTCACACCGTCCATACCAGATGCTTTTCCTACTCTCGTTTCATCTAGTGCTCTCCTCACTTCCTCTATTGTTATCTCTCTCTCATTCTCACCTCCCATCACTGGCACCTCAACACCTGGAACAGCAATTATATCTGCCTCCCTATTATCCTCAACATTCAGCAAACTTTCAAAATATTCCGCCCACCTTTTCCTTGCCTCCTCTCCTTTTAACAACCTTCCATTTACATCTTTCACTGTCTCTTCAATTCATGCGCCAGCCTTCCTTACTCTCTTCACTTCTTTCCAAAACTTCTTCTTATTCTCTTCATATGACTGACCCAATCCCTGACCCCACCTCAGGTCAGCTGCCCTCTTTGCCTCACGTACCTTGCGCTTTACTTCCACCTTTTTCTCTCTATATTTTTCATACTTCTCCATACTATTACTCTGCAGCCATTCTTCAAAAGCCCTCTTTTTCTCTTCCACTTTCACCTTCACTCCTTCATTCCACCATTCACTGCCCTTCCTCATGCTGCCTCCAACAACCTTCTTGCCACATACATCACTTGCAATCCCAACAAAATTTGCTTTTACTAACTTCCATTCCTCCTCTAAATTACCAGTTTCTCTTACTCTCACCTCATCATATGCCATTTTCAACCTTTCCTGATATTTACTTTTTACCCCCGGTTTTATTAGCTCTTCAATCCTCACTACCTCCCTTTTACATCCACCTACTCTATTCCCCCACTCTTTTGCTACAACTAATTTTCCTTCCACCAAAAAATGATCAGACATACCGTTAGCCATACCCCTAAACACGTGCACGTCTTTCAATCTTCCAAACTTCCTTATACATAAGGAAAAAATCGGAAGAGTGATTGACAATCATAAAGATTTGATAGCGGTTGTCTGGTAAATCCTGTTAGAAACCATATAAATGAATGCTAAAAATATAATACAAAAAAAAAAAACTTGTACCTTGTAGATTTGAACAGATTATAATGACTTTATCAAAAAGGCCATTTCATGATTGATTTTGCAACCGATAATGATAATGCTCAAAGACCTACGAGGTATCCGATAATAAGATAGAAAAGGCGAGGAATGTCCTTAGGAAAAAGGATTTTCGCCATTACGAGGCTCAATACTACAAACTACTAGTAGTTTTGTTCCAGCTTTTGGCCAGGTTGTGGAATGATCTTTCTAATCGGGTAGTTGAATCGGTGGAAATTCAAAAGTTCAAACTTGCTGCAGTTTTTATGTTGAATAGGCTGTCATAATTCCTGTTTTATAATTCATTTATATAAGACATATTTTAATATTGCTACTATTATATAAAAACATGTTATCTTAATTGTTCATTACTTCTCTTGTAGTTTATATATTCCTTATTTCCTTTCGTTACTGAGCTATTTTTCCGTGTTTGAGCCCTTGGCCTTATAGCATACTGCTTTTCCAAATAGAGTTGTAGCTTAGATAGTAGTAGTAGTAGTAGTAGTAGTAGTAGTAGTAGTTGCTAAGCTACAACCCTAGTTGGAATAGCATAATGATATAAGCCCAGGTGGCTCCAACAAGGAAAACAGCCTAGTGAGGAAAGGAAACAAGGAAACATAAAATATTTTAAGAACAGTAACAACATTAAAATAAATATTTACTATATAAACTATAAGAACTTAACCAAACAAGAGGAAAAGAAATAAGATAGAATAGTGTGCCCGAGAACTCTAACCCAAGAAAGTAGAAGACCATGGTACAGAGGCTTTGGCCCTACACAAAACTTAGAGAATAATGGTTTGATTTTAGAATATCCTTTTCCTAGAAGAGCTGCTTACAAAAGATAAAGTCTCTTCTACCCTTACCAAGAGGAAAGTAGCCACTGAACAAGTACATTGCAGTGGTTAATCCCTTGAGAGAAAAAAGATTGTTTGGTAATATCAGTGTTGTCAGGTGTATGAGGATAAAGGAGAATATGTAAAGAATAGGCCAGACTATTCGGTGTATGTGTAGGCAAAGGAAAAATGAACCGTAACCAGAGAGAAGGATCCAATATAGTACAGTCTGGCCGGTCAAAGGAACCCTCAACTCTCCAGCGGTAGTATCTCAACGAGTGGCTGGTGCCCTGGCCAACCTACTACCTGTAGTAGTAGTAGAAGTAGTAATAACAATATTATTATTATTATTACTATTATTGTCATTATTATTATTATTACTATCATTATTATTACAAATAATAATAATAATAATAATAATAATAAATAATAATAATAATAATGAGGGCAAAAACAGGATGGATGACGAAGTCTTTGCTGCTAAGCTTCGGGTAAGGAGGTAGGTCTGGTGTAAACAGGGAAGAGAGTGGAACGTCATGGCATAAAAGGACTGCTTTCGGGCGTCATTGCATTTCGAAGATGAGGGAGACCCAATAAACGCGAAAACAGAACGAAGCAAGAGACGAAGGCTGTGTATACTTTTCCGTTCCCTCATCAGATGTGGGTTTTTTCTTGTTTTTTTTTCTATTTCTTTTATCTTTATTTCTACTTTCTTCTTTTTTCCATTTTCATCTTTTATCTTCTCTTTTTTCTTTTTTTTCTTTTTTCTATTTGTTTATTTTTCTATTCTTTCCCTTTTTTGTTCTTTCTAATATTTTATTTTTTCTATTTTTTCTATTATTTTCCTCTCCTTTAATTTTTATCTTTACCTTATATCTTTTCTTTTTTCCGTTTTTCCTTGTTCTTTAATCTTTTTCCATTTTTCCTTTTTCTTCCTTATGGATGATTGAATATCGAATATGGGCTTCTCGGAGATTGGGGTTATTTTCCCCAAATGAAATTTGGCTTAAGATGGCCCCCTTGAGAAATCAGCTTATCCAAAAAAAGGGTAATCCTTATCTGGGCACCTCATCTGACCTGCTATTAGGTTCAAATTTATATCAGTAAATCTTATATTCGTTATAAGCTAAATTATATATTTCCTAAAAAAGCCAATTTTATATTCGTTATAAGCTCTATTTCATATTTCTTATAAAGACAATTTCATATCCCTTAGGTCAAATTTATATTTCTTATAGAGTAAATTTTAAATTCGTTAGGTTAATTTTATATTTCCTATAAAGTCAATTTTATTTTTATTATACGGTTAATTCTATATTTCTTATAGAGTCAATTTATTATTCGTTAGGTCAATTTTATATTTGGTATAAGCTCAATTTTATATTTCTTAAAAAGTCAATTTCATATTCGTTATAATATCAATTTTATATGTCGTATATACTAACTTGAATATATATTCCGAATTGCACAGACTAATATCGAAGCCGCAATTGAGTAACCCAATTAAAAACTTGAATATACTGAATAGCTCACGTAGTCAAATACTCCCGTATAAACTAGGAAAAAGCAAACCCCCCAAAACCGAGCACAGCGTTCGTTAATGAACGCAGATATCAAAAAGACCTTCATGCAAATTAGTAAAAAAAAATAAAAAAGTTCGAATTCCAAAGGCAACTTTTCTCAGTATTTCAAAAGTGAAAAAGGGATTTCCGCCCCCCCCCCCCGCCAAAGTTATTTCTTTTTAAACTGACATCAAACCACAAGTGATTTTCATCAAGGTACGGAAGTAATCCTCGTTCCAATTTCTCCTTTAATTAAATCCTACAAAGGACTGAGCGTCCAGTTCCTAAAGGATCTCATTATGTAACTTTCAATGGATATTTAACGACGGTAAACCGCATGTGAAAATACAATAGAAGGCAACTTCAACAATTTATATTTTGCTCTCAAAATACATGACTTCTCACGTATTATCCCAAGACCATATAGATATACATACAAACAAGTTTTTTGCTTTTATAAATACTTGTATAGATGTCTATACAGGCGCATATTTCTCATTACAGATATATACTGTATATATATATATATATATATATATATATATATATATATATAAATATATATATATATATATATATATATACACACACACATATATATATATATATATATATATACATACATACTGTATATGTAGATATATATACTAATAACTGAAAGACTTTAAAAAACACTATATTACGAAAGTATAAAAAGTAACTTTCTACTACTGATGAAATATATCTGAATTCGACATAAATGAAATGAAATATATTTGTAACCTATCTTGTAGTATAGTGGGTCAAGTAATATGTATGCTTGTGTGAATTGGAATCCCACTGTAAAACGAAAGGGTCCTTTCTCATTCATTCATTTCAATCATTCATAAAGCCACTTGCGGTAACAGAAGGTGGTTCTAGAGAGAAAAAAAAAACTAATTATTTGCCGTTTCATAGATGAATCCCCCGAGCCAAAAAGCTCCATGACATTGATCTCCTAATACTTTTCCTAACTGGCTAGGTCACCTGTTCTCTGCTCATTCCAACAGCTTCAAATTTCTTGCTTTCATATCCACTTAGCATCAACACTTCACTTCCACAAAAGGGGAGTTGGCTCAACTATCATTTAAATATGCGTATAACTGTATGTATACATCAACGCAGAGATCTGAAATTAATTATTAGTATTCAAGGGGATCATCTACGATGGAGCCTTTTAACCAATAAGAAATAAAAATCACTCAAATTTTGCGATAAGAAACGTTCGTCTAGTCATTATTAAAATTAATATCGTGTAGCTCTAAGTACAGTATATCCCCTATATAATAAAGAGTAAGTGTCATATATATATATATATATATATATATATATATATATATATATATATATATATATATATATATATATATTCCGGTCAGACTAAGTTCTTCCCCCTCTCTAGGAGGGGGAGGAGAGGAAGTATTCATAAGTTGGAGTAGTTGTGTACATATTCATCTAAATATTAAGCCATTTTTGACGGATCACGTACCGAGGTGTGATATAATATATATATATATATATATATATATATATATATATATATATATATATATACATATATATATATATAAAAATATAAATATATATATATATGTATATATATATATATATATATATATATATATATATAAGTGTGTGTGTATGTATAAATATATATATATACATATATATACATATGATAAATTTTCACATTTAGACGTGTTTTTCATATTCAAATAAGCCATATATATTTTTGATACATTAATGTCTGGATTCTCTTAACGACCTCGGGATCAGAGCCCCAGGCGATATAACACAAAGACAAGGTTTGTGACCGGGAGTCGAACCCTGGTCGTGGCCAAGTGGTTTAGTCACTGTCTATACAAGCTTGCCGACCAGGGTTCGATTCCCGGCCGGTCACAAGCTCTTGACTTCGTGTGATTTCGCCTGGGGCTCTGATCCCGAGGTCGTTAAGAGAATCCAGACATTAATGTATCAAAAATATATATGGCTTATTTGAATATATATACATATATATAAATATGTGTATGTATGTATATATACAGTATATACACACACACACACATATATATATATATATATATATATATATATATAGAGAGAGAGAGAGAGAGAGAGAGAGAGAGAGAGAAATATCCTCCCCTCTTTAACCAAGTTAAGAGATCTTTTAATTCCGACTTCAAAAGGTACCCTCGGTAAAAGGAATTTTTTTATCTAATGAAATAAAAAGAAATATCCCAAATGTAATTTCATTCTTAATTGAAGAATCTGCAATGGCAGAGAGGGGCCAATCCTTACAAGGTTTCCCCTGGGAAGGATACGAAGCCCCAGCCATCCCTCCGGTCGTTTTGTTGGCGAAATGTAATCCAACGAAGGGATAATTTCATTGCAAGATTAATTCTTCTTCTCCTGTTTATCAAAATAATATATTTATAATTTAACTTTAAATAACCTCAGTCTGGCTTTTCATTCCCTTCCTAATATTCCCGTAGAAAATATACTCTACCATCGTTTCCAGAGGCACTGTAATAGTTTTTTCCCAAATACCTAACAAACCGGCTTATGAATTTCCATGAAACTACAGCAATGAATGTTTCAAACATTGGCCTAATTTTTGGTGGTACAATGAATTGACAGATGTTCTTAATTAACCCGTTTACTCTTAGAAAAAAAGAGGAACTTCTTCCCTTAATTCAGGGTGTTTCGAAGAAGTGGGACTTAATCACTAACTATGACGCAGAGGTTCCCCCAACCCTCCTTCGGTGTTTACACCTATGGCTATCCTAGTACTCCACCCCCCCCCCCTTCCTTCTTGCCTTCTTTCCTTCATTCCCATTGTTATTAGGCTACCGAGTAAATCCCTGTTAGGAAAGACTGTGTACTGCACATATAAAATGAGCCGGAAGAGCAATAAAATGTTTTATGGTGGTAGATAATGATTAGATGGTTAACACAAATTATCAAACATAATAGAAGAGGTTTAAAACAGGGGTGTGGAATCGCAGTGAGAGATATTCTACTCGGACTCCTACAAATTTTAGATTTGCGACTAAAAAATAAAATAAAATAAATAAAATAAAAACATTATTAGAAATAGAAAAAAAATTTTTTCCTTGAGAGAGTTGTATATTTGGAATGATGTTATTGGGGCAAGACTGGAGCAGGATTCAGAAATAATTTCACCGACTTCGACTCCTACCTCAGAGCCCTTTTAGTACATCCAAGGTAATCATCGGCAGCAGATGTAGAAGTAGCTATGAACTATTTCATATAGATCGACTTTAGTCATGACAAATATGTTGCTTTGTCCTCGTCATTGCAAAACTACAATTGCGCTGAAACTCCACCATTTACAACAGAGAGAAAGAAAGAAACCGCCTGAAAATTAGTATAAATCGGTAAGAAAAGTATGACTTTAAAAAGTACATGATATATTGCAATATACTGCTACCCATATATATATATATATATATATATATATATATATATATATACATACATACATATATATATATATATATATATATATATATATATATATATATATATATATGATTTCAAAATTTATCAAATGGCCGATGTCAATGCCCTTATATGAAACATCTTTTAGAAGTCTACCTTCTAAGGAATTCAATCTACTCTCTCTGGTGAAATTGATATGATAAATTATATCAAACAATGCTCTCTGTCATTTTCTTCCTGGCAATTGATGTATCGAGTAACCTGTGTTGTATGGAAGAATGAGTCCTACGGCTTAACCTAAAGAAAACTATATTTCTATTGCTTTACCAACACTCGCTTGAAGTGCGTAGTGTAGGGTTAGCATGGCTTCTTTCGTCTCCTGTCATAAGTCTCATTCTTGATCTTCAATGTAAGTGAGTGGGTAAGATATAAAACGTTGGTCTTGTGTTTAGGTAAAGTCTAAAGTCACGAATCACATTACCAGGTATGCTGAACTTTTACTGACAAAGAATTTCGTATTGCTTGGGGTAGGTCATATGACAATTATCTAAGGAGTTAAACAGGCGTTTAACAATTCGGGGGATGGGAGGTACCGGGTAAGAAACGTTATAACAACGTCACTGAGGGACGTCATCACTTTTGCGAAAGTGTGGGTGGCTAAGACTGGCTTTAGCCTCATTTTCTTAAGTAAAAAAGTTAATGAAACGTAATTAATTGGCAATGCACAGTATTTCCCAAAATTAGGCCATTGTATGAAGCGCTCCCTGCTTTGCTATCATGGAAATCCATCAGTTATTTTAGGAGTTATCTAAAAAAAAAAAAAAAAACTATTACACGGCCTCTGGAAACGATAGTAGTTGAATAATTACTTCAATGTAATCTTACTAAAAAAAACTTTTTTCATTAAACTACAACTTATATCAGTCTCACCTTTCATTTCATTTCTAATATTCCCGTTGAAAATATATTAAAGTTGATTAATTGCTTTAATGCAATTTTACCCCCAAAAATAATATCTTTCTTTAAATCATAAACATATTCAGTCAAGCTCTTCTTCTTATTTCTAATTCTCCGGTTGAAAATATGTTCAAGTTTTGATAATTTGCTTTAATGTCCTTTTAGCCCCCGATATTATAACTTAGTATCAAATTACAAACAATAAATCTGGCTTTTCATTAAACTATAAGTTACATAAGTCTTGCTTTTCATTTCATTCCTAATATTCCCGCTGAAAAGATACCCAATTGCTTTGACGTAATTTTGCCCGTAGATGTATATGATATTCATCAATGATAATGACAAGACCTCTCTAGGATATGGGGTATGTCAAAAGGAAAAGCTGGTTGGTATGTACAGTAGTCTCGTTTGGAGCAAAAATTCAAATTCAGAATTTAGAAACTGAGAAGTCAACATAAGCTATAATTCGAATTTTTCTTACACATCTTTAAAATCTTCGAGATTTTAAGAATCTTATAGCTTATATCTCTCTCTATCAATTTCGACAACATCATTTAATAAATTATCTTCTATTGGACAATAATTAGGTGTCAATTAGATATCCAATCAGCAACAATCTGTAAAATAATATAATTTAGAACATTTTCTCTAAATGAGTATCAACGCCAGGATAACTATTCAGTGTTCGTCAAAAGCTGACGAGTAACAGTATACATCATTTCCTTGTTAGCGCAGAACCATATTTAAGAATCAAGTTACATATAGTCGATTGATTTCGATTAATCCTTCTACTGTACATGCCAGAAGGTTATGGTAGCGAATTGTTTAAGTCCGCGCCTAGCAATCTGCTCGAAGAGAGTTCGAGATGCACGAAAGTTTGAGCTTTTAGTAGTGCGTACATTCTCACTATCATTGACAGCTAGAGATGGGGCAGGATTAGGAAGAGCATTTAGGTCTATCTACTGAGTCATAAGTAGCCATTTCCTTGCATTACCTTATCCTGGTTTGATGGAGAGGGGAACTGAATGCTGATCATACGTATACATGGTCAGTCTCTGGGACACTGTCCCGTCCAATTATTATTACCATTATTACTAGCTAAGCTACAACCCTAGTTGGAAAAACAAGATGCTATAAGCCCAAGGGCTCCAACAGGGAAAAATAGCCCAGTGAGGAAAGGAAATAAGGAAATAAATAAACGATATAAGTAATGCAAATTAAAATAACATTTTAAAAACATTAACAACATTAAAACAGATATTAAATTTATAAACTATAAAAGGACTTACGCAAGCCTATTCAACAAAAAACATTTGCTGCAAGTTTGAACTTTTGAAGTTCTACTAATTGAATTACCCGATTAGGAAGATCATTCCACAACTTGGCCACAGCTGGAATAAAACTTCTAAAGTACTGTGTAGTATTGAGCCTCATGATAGAGAAGGCCTGACTATTAGAATTAACTGCATACCTAATATTACAAACAAGATGGAACTGTCCGGGAAGATCTGAATGTAAAGGATGATCAGAATTATAAAAAATCTGATGCAACATGCATAATGAACTAATTGAACGACGGTGCCAAAGGAACTTTAAACCTATAAATGGGCCTCTGTTCATAGGTGACCCTATGAGCGGAAATACAAGACTTGGTGTGGGCCCCTGGATTCTGGCCAACTAACTCAACAAAGAATCGTTTACCTTACACACTATAATTCCTTCAAAGTTCTCAGGTAAACAAGGAACGGTGTCCTTCCTTCGAATGTTCTTTAATAAATGCTTCAAGAACTACACACTGATTCGTGTCTTACCTGCAATGAATGCTGCAATATGTGCAATTAGTAACATTTTCATGATATTTGAATTATAAAATCAAGTGTCAAATGCAACTCATGACAATGCTAAAATGTTCATTCTTTTTTAAATCAGTCAGGAAAAAAATTTTATATGAAAAGTCGAGATACCCTCCCTGACACACAAGCCCAGCATCAACTTCACGAAAAAATCAAAATAAAGTTAATTAACGTCGACTACATAATTAATTCCCTGGTTATATTCTGCTAAGAAACCCTGCGCTTCCAACAGACACCAGCATGAAGCTTAAGACGATTTGTGAGATGAGAAATTTTCGAAGCTAAGACGCGACATATTTTTCTTTAATAACAGATAACATTCTAGGTAAGGTTAAGAATGATCATTTTAGGTTAAATAATAAATCATTCAATGTTTTCCTTACTTAATTACCCCATGAAAATACAAACAACGAGAAATGGAAAAAAAAATTCTTCCCAAAAATATCAATGATGAAAAGATAAAAGATAGAAACCTATTATTACATTGTAAAGAAAACGTATTTCTAACTGTGATGTTTATTTATTCTAATCGTTTTAATATTTGTATTTTATTCATAAGTTGGGAATTTCCTATTAAAATCACTTTGTGATAACCATAATCTGAGAAAAATTACTTATTTGTGTTCATATATTCACCAATCCTTTGTCACTTCCTCTAATCTATTTGTGTAAAGTATTTAACTATTTCATGTGATCTATAGTCGAAGCTAATCATACGAACTTCCTGATCACATACAAGGATTTCTGTACAACATAAAGAATTTTAAGGTCATCGAATGCCTCGAGATCAACGCATATAAAAAATCTAGATTTTTAGACAGGTCGAGAAAACTGCAAAAATTTGGTCTCCTTGCCCTAGAAATAACTTTTCTGAAGAACCGACGTCCATCCCGTTGTAAAATTGGAATCGTGAGCTTCAGCGGTTCATGGATTTTGGAATCAGATTGTGGGCTCTTTTTTTTTTTTTGGACGATGTTCCTCTGATTCTTCCACTTCCAGAATTAGAAAAAACACACATAGCAAAGAATAACATTTATCTTACCATACCGAGAATCTCCTTGTTAGTTTGGAGAAGCAGAGATACTTATCATTAAATTAATTTCGGAAGGCAGAATGTAATTGGACTTACCAGTCTACAGAACTGGGATTAGTTTAGACATGTGTTCCTTACAATATGCCTATAGTTGGAAACATTGCTATAAATAAAGTGAAAAATAAAATATACTTTATAATCTGTTGGAAAGGGGTTCGAGACCCGCTCAAGCCCGATAGTTTCTAGTAGTGTCTGTAACCTCACCATCCTTGCGAGTTCGGGATAAGGGGTGGGTGGTACCAATAGGTCTGCCTGTTGAGTTATAAGCAGCCATTACCTGCCAGTCCCTGGTCCTTGCTTGATAGAAAGGGGAATTGGGAAATGCCTTTTCCCTTGCGTCTGCCATTCATACGCGACCTTTAAACGTTTAAACTTATCAATATCAAAAAAATATTACACGTAAGACAAGAGTATAAAAAGGAATACGTTGGCATCAAAATCTCTCTCTCTCTCTCTCTCTCTCTCTCTCTCTCTCTCTCTCTCTCTCTCTCTCTCTCTCTCTATATATATATATATATATATATATATATATATATATATGTGTGTGTGTGTGTGTGTGTGTGTATATACTTCTTCCTTGATGAACAAACCACAGCATTGAAACAGTGTCAAACTGCTGTCCTAACTAAACATAGGTAACCAAACCTCATGGCAAATAACCACATATTGTCTGGAAAAAGCCAGTGTTTAAATTGGTGTACAATAAAACATGGGAATAAACTACACGGCAGAATATCCTACTGTCAACAACTCAATTGATGATCATTGAAGAGATTCGACATATTTAACAGATCGTTGAAAAAAAGAAAAAGAAAAAAAATTGAATGGCTTATCTTTCAAATGTTTTTGAATGGAAAATTTGTCAAACAATACCTCGGTTCAAATACATCTTTGGTATGATACTAAATTGATTACACATGCTCTCTCCTCTCTCTCTCTCTCTCTCTCTTCTCTCTCTCTCTCTCTCTTCCTTCACGGAGGGGGAAGGTACAGTTGGACGCAGTCGTCCCTGGTACACTTCGCTCTGAGGAAGTGCACCTTATCACACCATTACTTCGCTGTGCGTAACGTAACATGAAACAGGTTTTAATAAACAACTGCGAGATACATAGAGGAGAGAGAGAGAGAGGAGAGAGAGAGAGGAGGAGAGAGAGAGAGAGAGAGGGGGGGGGGCGATCCCTGACAGTAATCCTCGCGCCCCTTGATCAAACCTTTCATTAAATATTCAAATTCTCTCTCTCTCTCTCTCTCTCTCTCTCTCTCTCTCTCTCTCTCTCTCTCTCTCCACCTAAAGTACTGTGAACAAAGTTGCTTTTATTCCCCTTCACCCTAATTCAAATACAACACGAAGGGGCATAACCAAACACACAAGACATAGTAGGAAGTTCCTTACTCGCACGAGACATAATCCTGAATAAACCAAGCATCCACGAACACACACACACACGCACACATTTTAGAGCGAAACAAAGGATTATTCCTGTAGTAAATAGCTGCTTCATAACGCAGTTCGCTCTAAAGAAAAAGATCAACACAAAATGGGAAGGTCAACATCTCCTTTCTATCCCTTGGGCACAAAACCTCTCTCTCTCTCTCTCTCTCTCTCTCTCTCTCTCTCTCTCTCTCTCTCCCTCCTCCTCGTCCTTGAAGTCCTTTCCTTGACGTCAATTTCATGGTGGGGAAAGGTACAGTTGGACACAGTAGTCCCTGGTACACCCCGCTCTGAAGAAGTGCACACTGTCACACCATTGCTTCACAGTGAGTAACCATACAGACAGTGTCGGAAGAAATAGCAGAGGTGGTGAGTGGGCCTAAACACGGAACCTTTCCGGGCTGTACAGGTATGGCTGAGTGCACGTCTTCAGAGCAAGGTGTACTAGAGTACCTGTGTCCAACTGTACAATAATACACCGTTTACTTCATACCAAGTAAAGCACCAGTTAATAATAAACAGCTGTGGGATGCATAAGAGAGAGAGAGAGAGAGAGAGAGAGAGAGAGAGAGAGAGAGAGAGGACTAAAAAGTCTTGAGACATCCAAAATCCTTGTTACACACAGACACACACACATTCTCTCTCTCTCTCTCTCTCTCTCTAAAAGTCTTGAGACATCCAAAATCCTTGTTACACACAGACACACACACATTCTCTCTCTCTCTCTCTCTCTCTCTCTCTCTCTCTGTGTAACAAGGATTTTGGATGTCTCAAGACTTTTTAGTCCTCTCTCTCTCTCTCTCTCTCTCTCTCTCTCTCCACACCTAAAGTAAAATGAGCCAATCTGCTTTCATTCCCCTTCACCCTAATTCAAATACAACACAAAAGAGGCAGAATCAAACACAAAAGACATAGTAGGAAGTTCCCTACTCGCAGGAAACATAATCCAGAATAAACCAAGCCTCCACACACACACACACATTTTGGAGCGAAACAGAAGATTATTCCTGTCGTAAAATACCAGCTTCACAACGCACAGTTCGCTCTAAAATCAACATAAAATGGGAAGGTCAACATCCCATTTCTATCCCTTGGGCACAAAGCCTCTCTCTCTCTCTCTCTCTCTCTCTCTCTCTCTCTTTCTAACAAACACACATATAAAATAGATTGATATAGAGATAGAGGTGAATATATATATATATATATATATACATATGTGTGTGTGCGTGCGCGCGTGTGTGTATATTATGCATTAATATATATACATTATACATACATTTATATATATATATATATATATATACATTATATATATATATATATATATATATACACATACATACATATACCAAGTCACTTCCCCCAATTTTGGAGGGTAGCCGACATCAACAAATAAAACAAAAACAAAAAGGGGACCTCTACTCTCTACGTTCCTCCCAGCCTGACAAGGGACTCAACCGAGTTCAGCTGGTGATGCTAGGGTGCCACAGCCCACCCTCCCCCGTTATCCACCACAGATGAAGCTTCATAATGCTGAATCTCCTACTGCTGCTACCTCCTCGGTCATCTAAAGCACCGGAGGAAGCAGCAGGGCCTACTGGAACTGCGTCACTATCGCTCGCCATTCATTCCTATATCTAGCACGCTCTCTTGCCTCTCTCACATCTATCCTCCTATCACCCAGAGCTTTCTTCACTCCATCCATCCACCATAACCTTGGCCTTCCTCTTGTACTTCTACCATCAACTCTTGCATTCAATACCTTCTTTAGCAGACAGCCATTTTCCATTCTCTCAACATGGCCAAACCACCTCAACACATTCATATCCACTCTAGCTGCTAACTCATTTCTTACACACGTTCTCACTCTCACCACTTCGTTCTTAACCCTATCTACTCGAGATACACCAGCCATACTCCTTAGACACTTCATCTCAAACACATTCAATTTCTGTCTCTCCATCACTTTCATTCCCCACAACTCCGATCCATACATCACAGTTGGTACAATCACTTTCTCATATAGAACTCTCTTTACATTCATGCCCAACCCTCTATTTTTTACTACTCCCTTAACTGCCCCCCAACACATGCAACCTTCATTCACTCTCTGACGTACATCTGCTTCCACTCCACCATTTGCTGCAACAACAGACCCCAAGTACTTAAACTGATCCACCTCCTCAAGTAACTCTCCATTCAACATGACATTCAATCTTGCACCACCTTCCCTTCTCGTACATCTCATAACCTTACTCTTACCCATATTAACTCTCAACTTTCTTCTCTCACACACTCTTCCAAATTCTGTCACTAATCGGCCAAGCTTCTCTTCCACGTCTGCAACCAGTACAGTATCATCCGCAAACAACAACTGATTTACCTCCCATTCATGGTCATTCTCGTCTACCAGTTTTAATCCTTGTCCAAGCACTCGAGCATTCACCTCTCTCACCACTCCATCAACATACAAGTTAAACAACCACGGCGACATCACACATCCCTGTCTCAGCCCCACTCTCACCGGAAACCAATCGCTCACTTCATTTCCTATCCTAACACATGCTTTACTACCTTTATAGAAAATTTTCACTGCTTGCAACAACCTTCCACCAACTCCATATAACCTCATCACATTCCACATTGCTTCCCTATCAACTCTATCATACGCTTTCTCCACATCCATAAACGCAACATACACCTCCTTACCTTTTGCTAAATATTTCTCGCATATCTGCCTTACTGTAAAAATCTGATTCATACATCCCCTACCTCTTCTAAAACCACCCTGTACTTCTAAGATTGCATTCTCTGTTTTATCCTTAATCCTATTAATCATTACTCTACCATACACTTTTCCAACTACACTCAACAAACTAATACCTCTTGAATTACAACACTCATGCACATTTCCCTTACCCTTATATAGTGGTACAATACATTTGTCTATCAATCTATTAAAAACCTAGGTATACTTACACATATACATACATATATATACATATATATCTATATATATATATATATATAATATTATATATATATATATATATATATATATAATATTATATATATATATATATATATATATATATATATATATATATATTATGTGTGTAAGTTTGTGTGCATGGTCGAATTGGCGTGTGAGACAGGAACCGGAGACTTTGAATAACCACTTGATTAAATTACGTGCGTGATGCCGTTGACTAGTAGTAAGCAAGTAGCAGGGTGGTTGCCCAGGCTGTGTAAGGTATTTCATAATGACTAGAAATTCACAAATAAACTAAAGGGAAATAAACTATTGACTGACACTGCTGGAGTAAAAATTATAAGTTATACAGACGAGATACTTAAAAGTATACCCAGCAACAAAACCGGTGTCGCCTCGCCAGACCAGACTTGGATACGTCATGCCCTTCTTGCCCTGAAAGGTTGAAAGGTGGCCTGACGTTTAAACAACCAAGACATCGTTAGGATGGTTCGAATGTGAGGAGGATGGTAATTACCGATATCAGTTAAAGAAGTGCGATGATTGATAATATATGTGTATATGTATATATACATATATATATATATATATATATATATATATATATATATATATATATATACATATAATATAATATATACTGTATATATACACAATATATATATTAAATGTATAATATATATATTGTATATATAATATATATATATAAATATAAATATAATATATATATATATATATATATATATATATATATATATATAAATATTCATATATACATATGATCATATATATATAATATATATATATATATATATATATATATATATATATATATATATATATATATATATATATATATATATAAAAGAGATAGAGAGGTCTTATCTCTTATTCTTTTAAAAAATGCAATCGTTTTCGAGAATAGTCATCGAAAAATATAATCACACCAATATGTTTGCATTCCTTATTACATTTTTATATGGAACATCCTTAAATATTGTGGGAACTGACTATTCTAATTAATATACGTGTGAATCATATATCCTTCGTTTGCATTATTCTAACAGCTGCTCTCTCTCTCTCTCTCTCTCTCTCTCTCTCTCTCTCTCTCTCTCTCTCTCTCTCTCTCTCTCTCTCTCTCTCTCTCTCTCTCTCTCTCTCTCGAGTTCTAGAATAAGTTAGATAAGATCATAAGAACTCTCCAAATTCTTAAACTAAATCGTTCTACCAAAGAGCAAATGGAGTACTGTATCTGCGAATGGACTAAAAAGTCTTTGAGATATCCAAAATCCTTGTTACACACCATCTCTCTCTCTCTCTCTCTCTCTCTCTCTCTCTCTCTCTCTCTCTCTCTCTCTCTCTCTCTCTCTCTCTCTGTATATGTATATGTATATATATATATATATATATATATATATATATATATATATATATATATATATATATATACATATTACCTGTATCCAATATTTTATATTATTAGGATGTTCCCAAAGATCACACAAGACCGCTAACTACTT
>NC_090746.1:69539312-69554312 GCF_036898095.1 Palaemon carinicauda | reverse complement strand
TCTAATGCTAGAAGTAATGCACCTCAAAATCAAGGTCAAGAAGCCCTTAATGCTATAAATAAGGCACCTAAAAATAGACGTCAAAGAGCCTCTAATGCTAGAAGTAATGCACCTGAAAATCGAGGTCAAGAAGCCCCTAATGCTATAAATAAGGCAACTAAAAACAGAGGTCAAAGCGCCTCTAATGCTAGAAGTAATGCACCTCAAAATCAAGGTCAAGAAGCCCTTAATGCTATAAATAAGGCACCTAAAAATAGACGTCAAAGAGCCTCTAATGCTAGAAGTAATGCACCTCAAAATCGAGGTCAAGAAGCCCCTAATGCTATAAATAAGGCAACTAAAAACAGAGGTCAAAGCGCCTCTAATGCTAGAAGTAATGCACCTCAAAATCAAGGTTAAGAAGCCCTTAATGCTATAAATAAGGCACCTAAAAATAGACGTCAAAGCGCCTCTAATGCTAGAAGTAATGCACCTCAAAATCAAGGTCAAGAAGCCCTTAATGCTATAAATAAGGCACCTAAAAATAGAGGTCAAAGAGGCTCGAATGCTAGAAGTAAAGCACCTAAAAAATAGAGGTCAAAAAGCCAATAATGCTTTATATAAGGCTCCTAAAAATAGAGGTCAAAAGCCCCTAACGCTATAAATAAGGCTCCTAAAAATAAAGGTTAAAAGCCCCTAACGCTATAAATAAGGCACCTAAAAATAGAGGACATAGAGCCTCTAATGCTTGAAGTAAAGCACCTCAAAATCTAGGTCAAGAAGCCCCTAATCCTATAAATAAGGCACTTAAAAAATAGAGGTAAAAAAGCCAATAATGCTTTATATAAGGCTCCTAAAAATAGAGGTCAAAAGCCCCTAACGCTATAAATAAGGCTCCTAAAAATAAAGGTTAAAAGCCCCTAACGCTATAAATAAGGCACCTAAAAATAGAGGACATAGAGCCTCTAATGCTTGAAGTAAAGCACCTCAAAATCTAGGTCAAGAAGCCCCTAATCCTATAAATAAGGCACTTAAAAAATAGAGGTAAAAAAGCCAATAATGCTTTATATAAGGCTCCTAAAAGTAGAGGTCAAAAGCCCCTAACGCTATAAATAAGGCACCTAAAAATAGAGGACAAAGAGCCTCTAATGCTAGAAGTAAAGCACCTCAAAATCTAGGTCAAGAAGCCCCTAATCCTATAAATAAGGCACTTGAAAAATAGAGGTAAAAAAGCCAATAATACTTCATATAAGGCTCCTAAAAGTAGAGGTCAAATGCCCCTAATACTATAAATAAAGCACCTCAAAATCTAGGCCAAGAAGCCACTAATCCTATAAATAAGGCACTTAAAAATAGAGGTAAAAAAGCCAATAATGCTTTATATAAGGCTCCTAAAAGTAGAGGTCAAAAGCCCCTAATGCTATAAATAAGGCACCTAAAAATAGACGTCAAAAAACCTCTAATGCTAAAAGTAAAGCACCTCAAAATCTAGGTCAAAAAGCCCCTAATGCTTTATATATGGCTCCTAAACATAGGGGCCAAAAGCCCCTAATGCTATAAATAAGGCACCTAAAAATAGAGGTCAAAGAGCCTCTAATGCTAAAAGTAAAGCACCTCAAAATCTAGGTCAAAAAGCCCCTAATGCTTTACATATGGCTTCTAAACATAGGGGCCAAAAGCCCCTAATGCTATAAATAAGGCACCTAAAAATAGAGGTCAAAGAGTCTCTAATGCTAAAAGCAAAGCACCTCAAAATCTAGGTCAAAAAGCCCCGAATGCTTTATATAAGGCTCCTAAAGATAGAGGTCAAAAGCCCCTTATGCTACAAAAAAGGCACCTAAAAATAGAGGTCAAAGAGCCTCGAAAGCTAGAAGTAAAGCACCTAAAAATAGAGGTAAAAAAGCCAATAATGCTTTATATAAGTATCCTAAAAATAGAGGTCAAAAGCCCCTAACGCTATAAATAAGGCACCTAAAAATAGAGGTTAAACAGCCTTTAATGCTAGAAGTAAAGCACCTCAAAATCGAGGTCCAAAAGCCCATAATGCTTTATATAATACTCCTAAAAATAGAGGTCAAAAGCCCCTAACGCTATAAATAACGCACCTAAAAATAGATGTCAAAACAAAAACAGACAGATAAACAGAATTATTTCCCCAAAACCTAAGGGCAAATGCAGATGATATTAAAGTTCCTTTATCTGTATTGTCATGAGGTAATTCATAAAAGTAACTAGAAAAGCACTGAGAGTGCAGACCTCCACCACCTCAACTTATTTCTCGAAACCAGCGTGCCTTTCCCAGATCCAATTAATCATTTCCAGCTCTTTACATAAAAGCCTTGCAAGTTTTATAACGAATAAAATTGTGGCCGTATTATTGATGACCGGAATTTGACCTTTTGCTTGCCCTTGACCTTGGACTCGACTTTGACCTTAACATGTATTAATTGACGTGGATTTTCGTACACTCAAATATGTACCAAATTTGAAATCTCTGTGACAACGATGTCCATACTTATCGCTGATTACGTGAATTGGACATTTTGCTTGACCATGACCTTGATCAACCAAAATTTAATCATTTCCTACTTTTAATCATTTCCTACAGTTAATCCCGGCAAGTTTCATTACACTACGATTAAAATTGTGGACAGGAAGCTGTTCACAACCAAACACACACAAACAGGGGAGAAAACATAACCTCCTTACAACTTCGTTAGCGGAGGTAATTACCGAGTAATTACTGCCATTACTTAAACAAGTTAAACAAGAATTTTTCAATAATCTTATCTTACTAAAGGAAGTCACAGGATCATCGAAATGTGTAAACATAAGCTATTTCAGGTAATTCTATTACACTCGATCATCGTGGTCAACTTGCTATTAATCAAAGAAGTGTTCTATAAAAAAAAAAAATGCTAGTCAATAGAAAATGGGTACATTCAAAGGTGTATCTATAACAAAATATTTATTACATACCTGTTATTTTTATATTGTATGAGCTATAAGTATGTGAAATTTGTGAAAATCAAACGCCACTGACATTTAATAGTAGTTAACGTTATAAAGATTGATTCTAACTATTAGCGATTCTAGACATTAAAAGAAACGAACTGACACAAAAAAAAGTAAATTTTACTATTTCAAGTAACTCGGTACTCTAAATATTTTCCCCAAATGATACTGCATCTAACTGGCGTTAAACTACTGGATACGTTCCTGCCTGGCAATATGCAGGACAGGAGTGCAAGACCCACTCACGGCTAAAAGACACTTGCAGTGTCTGCAACTTCTCCTTCCTTGTGAGCTAAAGATGGAGATTTGGGGGCGCTTATAGGTCTATCTGCTGAGTCATCAGCAGTCACAGCCTGGCCCTCCCTAGTTAGTCTCTAGGGCATTGTCCTACAAGGGCATTGTCACCGTCTCCTGACTCTGCCATTCATGAACGACCTTTCTAACCTTTAAAACCTTTATAAAAACTAGAATGCGGCAAAATAAAAATAACCTGCATAGAATTAAATCACCTTACCAAATATAAAATACCTCTGGGTTACAGGAAATAGTGAACGAACCAGAGATGAATAAAAATTGAAGTATAAAAATTACCTGAACACAGCAAAATGAAAAAAAAAAAAAATAAGAAAAGGTAAGGGTGAGAGAGACAATAAAAAAATCGGAGGGATATGTTTCTATTCTACATCCCTGAGAGTAGAATACACAAATCCGGGATATATAGATGGTATTTGTTTCAGCCATTCCTGTTTTTATTTCGTCCGTAGCATCATAAAAATTAGATACCGATAAAATCTTCTAAAGAATCAGGAACAAAATAGTAATATAAAAATAAAAAATCCAAAATTCCTTTACGCTTGGTGCTTTTACCTCTGAATCCTGATAGGTATTTGTTTGATGTATACTCACGTAATATATATATATATATATATATATATATATATATATATATATATATATATTATATAATACATATATATATATATTATATAATATATATATATATATATATATATATAATATATATATATATATATATATATATATATATATATATATATATAATATATATATATATATATATATATATATATATATATATATATATATATATATATATATATATAAGCAGCTCTTCTAGGAGAAAGGACACTCCAAAATCAAACCTGTGTTCTCTAGTCTTGGGTAGTGCTATAGCCTCTGTACCATGGTCTTCCACTGTCTTGGGTTAGAGTTCTCTTGCTTGAGGGTATACTCGGGCACGCTATTCTATCTAATTTCTCTTTCTCTTGTTTTGTTAGAGTTTCTATAGTTTATATAGGAAATATTGATTTTAATGTTATTGCTATTCTTAAAATATTTTATTTCACCTTTTTTTCCTTTCCTCGCTGAGCTATTTTCCCCATTGGGACCCCTGAGCTTATACCATCCTGCTTTTCCAACTAAGGTTGTAGCTTAGCAAGTAGTAGTAATAATAATAATGATAATATATATATATATATATATATATATATATATATATATATATATATATATATATATACACATACATACATATCATAAATTTTGCACATTTACACGTTTTTTTCATATTCAAATAAGCCACATATTTTTGATACATTAATGTCTGGATTCTCTTAACAACCTCGGGATCAGAGCCCCAGGCGAAATCACATAAAGACAATAGCTTCTGACCGACCTGGAGTCGAACACTGGTCCAGGAAACTTGTATGAACATTGACATACCACTTCCTGGACCAGGGTTCGACTCCCGGCCGGTTAGAAGCTGTTGTCGTTGTGTGATTTCGCCAGGGGCTCTGATCCCGAGGTTGTTAAGGGAATCCAGACATTAATGTATCAAAAATATATGGCTTATTTGAAAATATATATATATATATATATATAT
Source organism: Palaemon carinicauda (assembly GCF_036898095.1). Classification (NCBI taxonomy): domain Eukaryota; kingdom Metazoa; phylum Arthropoda; class Malacostraca; order Decapoda; family Palaemonidae; genus Palaemon; species Palaemon carinicauda. The sequence goes on along the minus strand of NC_090746.1, from coordinate 69,549,415 downwards.
ATATATATACATATGTGTGTGTGTAATTTATTCTTAATGTCATCTATTGTTCAGAGATTGTAAAAGAAGCAGAGGAAGGAAGAGAAGACGATGGATCGACAAACTAAGGAAGTTAGTGTGACGGACCTGGCACAGAAAGACCATAAACAGACGCAAGGACATGTCTGAAGCCTTTGTTCTTCATTGGACTAGTAACGTTTGATGATATATATATGTATGATGATATATATATGTATGTATATATATATATGTGTATATATATCATCGTCGTCGGCGCCCACTCGTGTCCGAGTATTGGGTTCTGTCATTAGCCATCAGCCTCCCATCGAGTATTGGGTTCTGTCATTAGCCATCAGCCTCCCATCGAGAAAGAGATGAAGAAGGGTGGAGGAAACGACAGATTGCCAGTAGCTGGGTATATTGTTTTGGGTGGTCATGGCTTTGCAACGGCCACGCACACACACTTGGCCCACATCGTTTTCACCGCGGCTCAAGACATATGAGACAGGCAGCTTCTCCGATGTTGGTTGCATCGGGCTGCCGGGTTCTTGTTATGTCAAGGCCCGCCTTGTTGCCTGCCCGACAGGCATTGCCCTCTTCCGCCGGCGCTGGGAAGCTCCGCCGTTGGGGTCTTGTTTGGTTTGATTTTGCAGTTTTCCTTCTCCTAGCCTTTGCCTATCTTAAAATAAAGGAGAAGGCCTATAGGGGTCCAGTCTTGGTCTGTTCTCTCAGAACTGGCCTTAGCGGTATGGTTGAGCCTGCCAGGGTGGATAAACTACCCCACCGCCATTGCCCAGCTCGTCATTGAGACACTCAAACCCCTCTACTGCAGCAAAGTGCTGGACCATCAGATGTATATATATAAATATATATATATATATACATACATTTATACATACATATATATATATATATATATATATATATATATATAAAATATGTGTGTACCTTTTCCATTGAGCATATGGCTGTAAAACTTGATGGCCCAGGCCCTTTATTAAGTCATCTCACCCAGACCACCAAGGAGGCAAAATATTCATTCTATTTTCCCGAAATCCTATAGTAGTGAAATTGTGATTGCTTACCCCAAGAATGGGGCTCAAATGTGATCTAGAAAACAGTTCCCCTCACCAGGGATCCACGACCCTTTACGAAGTACTCACCTTCCATAAGGTAGATTATATTTATACCTCAAACTATTCACACTTCCTTAGCAGCACAGATTCGGTTGTACCACTTTCTACCTCATTGTTACCAGCCCTCAGTAAATATACTGATCTGATGAATGTTATCAATACTTGCTTTAAAATGGAAAGGATATTCAGACGTTACATGAAGATACTAATGTTGACGAAATTTTACAGCGTAGGGGGACACTTCGTATGTAAAGGATGAATGTGGCAGTAACTTGGGTTATTATTCTTTGTAGTCAGTTTTATGCTGCATACACATATGCAGATATATATATATATATATATATATATATATATATATATATATATATATATATATATATATATATAAAGATATATATATATATATATATATATATAAACTTTATATATGTATATATATATATATACTTTATATATGCATATATTTATATAAATAAACTGTATATATCACATACATGTCCAATTTTTTCTATGGATGCCCATCGAGTCGATGGCGACTGCTGTTTAATCAAATGCTAATTATGGTGATGATGATTAAATCAGTGCTGCCGTCACTGATGCCATTGTGTTTAAGGGTGTAGACCAATTCTAGAACTACGGTTGACGAGAGCTCAGTCGTCAGCATATTCTAGCTCTAGAAGATGTGCTATTATTATTATTATTATTATTATTATTATTATTATTATTATTACTTGCTAAGCTATAACCCCAGTTGGAAAAGCAGGATGCTATAATAGCCCAGTGAGGAACGGAAACAAGGAAAGATGAAATATTTTAGGAAGAGTAACAACATTAAAATAAATATTTCCTACATAAACTACAAAAAATTAGCAAAACAACATGAAGAGGAATAAGAGAAAATAGTTAGCCCTAGTGTACCCTCAAGCAAGAGAACTCTAACCCAAGACAATGGAAGACCATGGTACAGAGGCTATGGCACTACCCAAAGACTAGAAAACTGCTTACCATAGCTAAAGAGTCTCTTCTATTCTTACCAAGAGGAACGTAGCCACTGAACAATTACATTGCAGTAGTTAAACCATTAGAGGAAGAAGAATTGTTTGGTACACTCAATGTTGTCAGGTATATGAGGACAGAGGAGAATATGTATAGAACAGGCCAGACTATTCGGTGTGTGCAAAGGTAAAATGAACCGTAACCAGAGAGAAGGATCCAATGTAGTACTGTCTGACCAGTCTCTAAAGGCCTCATAACTCTCTAGCGGTAGTATCTCAACGGGTGGCTGGTGCCTCGGCCAACCTACCATCTATTGTGGTTTTTGTTTCTGCCTGGAGACGACTCAAGATAAAAAGACTGCCATCCAAGTGAAATTAAATTTTCACACCGTCATCAGGATGATGAATTCGATGGCTGAGAAGAGGGACCACTGTGAGAAAGAGGTTGAAGATGACAGGAGCCAGGACGAATCCTTGATTCAATCCTACTTTGACATTGAAGTCCTCAGATTTGCTGCTGCCAATTTTTATTTGAGCCTGCATATCCTCATGCAGATCCTTCAGGAAGTTGATGAATCTGGGTGGGACACCAAATTTGAAGATAGCATTCTACATAATTACACGATTAACAGTGACGAAAGCTTTGGTCATATCAAAGAAAGCAATACTGTATATAGATCGCAGTTTTGCTGACATTTTTCTTGTACAGTAGCAGACGGGGGACAAAAATTTTTTGTTTTTCGTTGTCTTGGAGTATTTCAGTCTAACTGTCTGTTGTCAATGCCTTTTCATTGCAAACCGACCATTCGCACGTCCTGGACTGTTATCCTGCCTCGCAAAATATTGGTGCAATAGCAAAAGGCTAAACGAGGAAAACCCATCCAACTGAAATCGCACAGACTGCATTCAAAAGATTGCACGTAGAAACCCCAAGCGATCAAAGAATACATTGTAGTTCTGCAGATAAAAACCAGTCCAATGTTGCAAGGGGAAGCCGTTCGTACTGACTTCGCGTCCTCTGTTGAAAGTGTGATTCAACTATTTCGAATATTGCGTGTGTGCACGTGTGTACGTGGATGACGTATAAACTTATAATGAATATTCATATCAATTCCTAGTTAAAGATTGATAGCTCCATTGCACTTAACAAACCTTTAGGAAACGCCACTGCCTGGCGATCTGCTGGACTGGGGTTAGAGACTCGCTTAAACTCGATAGTTTCTAATAGTGTCTTCAAGCTCATCATCCTTGTGAGCTTAGGATGGGGGGTGCTTATAGGTCTAACTGTTGATTCATCAGCAGCTATCGTTTGGTCCTCCCTGGTCCTAGCTTGGGTGGAGAAGGGGCTTGAGCGTTGATCATATGGATAAATCTGTAGGGCATAAGAACTGGCCCTTGCCGATGCCAATCATGGGCGGCCTTTAAACCCAAACAGGAAATCAGACATATTCAAAGTAACTATCTTAGACCCAGACTGTATAAAAGGGAGTAAACATTAACAAATATGACAATCAAATATAGAAAAGCAAACAAACAAACAGCGTATTAGACAAGGTTTCTGAGTAAAGAATGTTAAAACCTGACCAACCCTATTGAACTAGTGATTTTTTAGGGGAGGGGTCTACCAGCTAAATCATCAGCAGCCATTGTCTGGCCCTCCCTGGTTCAAACTTTGGTGGGGAGGTCGCCTGGATACTGTTCATATGTATGTATGGTTGATATATAGTACACTGCGCCTTGCTCCTTCACTCTGCCACTCGTGAATAACCTTTAAACCCTTAAACAGTGTCCAATAATCCTAAAAGATAACAAATCTAAAATATCAAACAAACAATAACCAAAAAAAAACTTTCGAGAATATATATATATATATATATATATATATATATATATATATATATATTATATATATATATGTATATATATATATATATATATATATATATATATATATAACGGACAACAGTGCCATGAGAGCAAAGGAAAGCCATAAAATACGTAAAGATATAAAGTTAAAAGGATGTTGTCAAAAGACCACGAATAGACTTGCAGCTAAAGTGAAAATAAAAGAGATGGTTGAGTCAAATTTACTTAAGTGCAAATTATGTAAGAAAGGGTGAAGAAGTTTTAGGAGATTGAAAAAGGAATCATGATGTATTTATGTGGTTAGGCCATGTTGGAAAGATGGACGACCGAACTCGGGTGAAAGAACTGTTTTACAAAAGACTTCGTTATGACGCAAGCACAGTGTGAATGCATGTTTGAACTTGTTGTAGGTGAGCCTCCTTTATATGTCTGATTCATTTAATGATGTGGAAGTTTCCCTACACAACGGATTCATCTGTAATTTATTAATTGAAATAAAAATGTGCTGTGACAGTTGAGTTTTTATTTTCTCCTAACCCATTCCCCTTTTACGGAAAACACTAATATATATATATATATATATATATATATATATATATATATATATATGTACATAAAATATATACATGTAAAATTCACATTAAATATATAGAGACATACATACATATATACATACAGTATATACATAAAAGTCCTTCACTAATTATCGAATCATAGACTACCAGCACCATCTGTTGGCAGTGTGAGCAATTAAAGCCAGAAGCGAACGAGATTTAGGTCCTGCTGTGAATGAATGATAAGACAAGCAGTCCGCTTTACAATGCAAACTAACGAAGCTCAATGAATCCCTAACTTGGTGTTCTAACAACGTTGACGCTTACAATATATAACAATATTCAATCTGTGTATAAACCATTTACCATTAATGGATATTATTATTATTATTATTATTATTATTATTATCATTGCTCCTGTACGCGACCCAACAAAATGACGAATAAATATTTAGATAGATATCCACAAACACATGCACACACACAGATTAAATCCTACTAACCCCTTCCCCTTACCTAACTATAACCCCTCTCGCCCGTAGTCTGGCCATGTCGTTGAGCGTGACCGTGCGTGTGTATATATATATATATATATATACATATATATATATATATATATATACTGTAATATATATATATATATATGTATATATATATATAGATATATATATATATATATATATACATATATATATATATATATATATATCTGGACTCTTGCTCTTTATCATATAGGGGAGAGTATCCAAGCAACGACCTTAGCAGGAAAACAAGATGCTACACGCGCAAGGGCTCCGACATGTAAAAATAGCCCAGTGAAGAAAGGAAATAAATAAGCTATATGAAAAGTCATGAATAATGAATGATCAGTAACAACGTTAAAATAGATTTGTTGTCTATCATTATTATTATTATTATTATTATTATTATTACTTGGTAAGCTACAACCCTAGTTGGAAAAGCAAAATACTATAAGCCAAAGGGCTCCAACAGGAGAAATAACCTGGTGAGGAAAGGAAATTGGGTAGCAAATAAATTACAAAAGAAGTAAATAACAATTAATATTTTAAGAACATTAACAACACTAAAATAACACTTTCATTTATAACTATAAAAGCTAAAAAAAAAAAAAAACAGAAGACGAAGAGAAATAAGATAGAATACTGCGCCCAAGGTACCCTCTAGCAAAAGAACTGTAACCCAAGACAGTGGACTACAATGGTACAAAGGCTATGGCACTACCCAAGATCAGAGAACAATGGTTTGATTTTTGAGAGTCCTTCTCTTAGAACAGCTTTTGACCATACATATAGAGTCTCTTCTACCCTTACCAAGAAGAGAGTAGCCACTGAACTATTACATTGCATTAGTTAACCCCTTGAGCGAAGGAGAATTGTTTGGTAATGTCAGTTTGTCAAGTTTATGAAGACAGAGGAGAATGTGGAAAGAATAGGCCAGACTATTAGGTGTATGTGTAGGTGAAGGGAAAATGAACCGTAACCATAGAGGGGGATCCAATGTAGTTTGGCCAGTCAAAGGACCCAATAACTCTCTAGAGGTAGTATCTCACCGGGTGGCTGGTACCCAGGCCAACCTATTACCTTTGAAACATTCTATGAAGAGAGATTTATATCAGTCTGTTCAACATGAAAATATTCTCTGTAAGTCTGAACTTTTGAAGTTATCAACTATCTAATTAGGAGGTTCATTCCACAATCTGGTCACAGAAAGATTAAAACTTCTTGAATACTGTGTAGTATTGAGCTCTTATCATGAATTGCCCTCGTTTTGGGGAAATTGTTTATAGATGAAAAATCGATATAGATTCCAAGTTTTAAGAATTTTCAATACCAACGTCCAAAAATTATCTCAACTATTTCAATGATTCTTCCGCGTGTTTTAACGCCAAAAATATCAGTGCTTTTGGCTGGTGTGGAAACCTTTTTCATGAAATTAAATCTTTTTTAACGATCCATGTTTATGTTTTATTCAGGAATGTATTCTCTCTCTCTCTCTCTCTCTCTCTCTCTCTCTCTCTCTCTCTCTCTCTCTCAATTTGTTTTTAAGAGAGAGAGAGAGAGAGAGAGAAAGTAAAAATAAAAATGAAAAATAAAACAAAAAACGAAAAGGCTCCAACTGGATAACCACAATAAGAGAACGCTACAGATAGTATGCTTTAAAAAAACAAAAAACAAAAACCGACTCGAACCCAAATTTTGAACTGTAAAGGCAATGAGAGCTGAACTACAGCATTGAACTTGGAAAATTTGGAAAAAAGATATATATTGTTGTATCAAAAAGCAATCATGCAAATGAACATCAGAGAACATTCAACACCACTGAATCAGAAGAGATGGGTTTCTAAAAATATCCCTGGACTGTATTCCTGCAAACACTCTAAATGTGGATAGTTTGTCTTTACTTGAACAGTCACAGGTTGAAAAAAATATATACAAATGGTTTGTGTTTGTGGTGTTCGTTTAAACTTGAGAAAGATTGTTTGTTTTTGAGAGAGAGAGAGAGAGAGAGAGAGAGAGAGAGAGAGATTTTATACTCAGAGAACAACGTATACTCCGAGAAAAAAAATTCTATACTCCAAGAGAGAGGAGAGAGAGAGAGAGAGAGAGAGAGAAGCGAGAGAGAGAGAATTGTATATTTAGAGAGTGGGAATATTGTATACTCCGATAAAAAGATTCTATGCTCAGAGAGAGAGAGAGAGAGAGAGAGAAATTCTATATTCAGAGAGTGAGAATATTATATAATCCGATAAAATAATTCTATACTCCGAGAGAGAGAGAGAGAGAGAGAGAGAGAGAGAGAGAGAAAGAGAGAGATCCTAACTCCAAGAGAGAAGAAAAACATTCTATACTCAGAGAGAGATATTGTGTATTCCGAGAAAAAAAAAATTCCATACTCAGAGAGAGAGAGAGAGAGAGAGAGAGAGAGAGATTCTATACTCCGAGAGAGGAGGAGAAACATTTTATACTCCGAGAACAACGTATACTCCGAGAAAAAAAATTCTATACTCCAAAAGAGAGAGAGAGAGAGAGAGAGAGAGAGAGAGAGAGAGAACATTCTGGTAATGAACTTGAATGAATCCCTAAGGAAACAGCAACAGCAACTAAAGCCTCAGCTTCGCCTACCTTTGCCCACGACACAAAAGGGAAAAACCCACCGAAACAGAACCTCGCCCGTACCAAGGCCTTGGCCCGTACCGTACAAATCACATTTATACGCTCGTTGGATTCAAAATAATTTTGCAGGAAAATTTTCATATAAAAATGCCCAACGAACCACCAACTTTAATCTCAACTTTTTTGTTCGCGACTCAAAAAAAAAAAATATTTTTAAAAAAAACTTTTTATTTTCATAGAGGGTCAGAGACTATGAAAGGCTGGTATGTGCAAGAGAAGGTAGGATTCAATATCTCTTTCATAAATATTTGCTTTCAAACAAAAAGTGTTCAAATAATATATTTACTTATACTAGTTCATCTTAAAGGCTCCGCCCACTATTACCACCTCGTAAGACGAGTACAACTGATGCTTTCTGACAAAACTTATCTTGAAGTGGTGAAAGGGTTTGTCTTTTGCCATGATCAGCAAAGCAGTACTAGTCAGGGCCACCCCCTTACTAAGTTAATTTTGCTGTGAACAAACAGTCGAAAATCTCCCATCATCACTAATCCGCAGTGGCCAGCGTGGTGATGAAATCTGTCCCAATCCCAGATATGAGTAAAAACATGTCTGAGGCTTTTGTGCTGCAGTGGACTAATAACGCTGCATTTTTGTTATTGTTGTTATTGTTGTAGGTATTCTCCAGAACGACACTACTGCAGATCACTATACTGAACTGTGAAGCAGTAAAAAAATATGAACTTTTCATATGTAAAAGTCAACTTCCATATGACATGTTAAAACCCCTTCATTAACATGAACATTGGTATCCTATTGGAAACATCCCTGCCTGGTGATCTGTTGGACAGGTGTGCGAGACATGTATAAGCTCAATAGTTTCTAAAAATGTCTGTAGTCTCACCATCCTTGTGAACTAGGGCTAAAGGGTTTTGGGAAGCCTATGTCTCCCCTGCCGAGTCTTCAGCAGCCATTGCTTTGGCCCTAACTTCTAGCTTGATGTACAGGGGGCTAGCCAAATATGGTCAGTTTATAGGGCATTGTCCTGTCCCCTGCCTCTGCCATTCATGAGTGACCTTGATAAGAAAAAAGTTTTAAGCTACATATTCAGATTTGTCTTTCAGAGATTTATAATTCTGTTCCCTAAGTGCCATGATTAATCCTTATCGTCAATCCCCTGGGGATTTGGAAATCGCCTTCACCCAAACTAAAAAATAGTAATAAAGAAAATACAGCAAGCCAAAACCTTTGTCAAAACATTTCTATGGGGTGATTGTAACCATACATAACTTAGAGGGTCGCGTCTATTGGTCGATGTATCGACACGGCAACCCACTTTCTGTCCACATATGAATGTATGTGCGTATGTGCGCGCTACACACATCCAGTACAAGAGGCAGCTCATCAAAAAATTCATACATGGCCAGTTCTAACGCAGGCGAGTGACGACGCCTCGGGGAGACATTCCATCCAAAAGCCAAACAAAAGACATTTGCTGAAATATCGAATGGTGAAATGTCACTCGCAGTTCTTTCCTTTTGCTATCTTTAGGTCCTCATTTTCACACTTTCTGGTGCGTTTTAATTGTCTTTTATGCACCCTGACAACCTCCAAACTCTCATCTCAACGCCACCCTACCCCCCTTCAACTCAACCTCCAGTGACCTCCTCGGCGAAGAATAAGGAAAAAAACCCCTACGAAAAAGAAATTTTGAGTCAAAACTCTCACCTCAACACCCCTCCATTACAACCCCCCTTTCCTTTTTCATCTCAATCCCCAGCGAATCTCACTCCAAATAATGATATATAGCAAATAAGTTATAATATTTACATGACATTTTGAATGGGAAAATATATGATTTAAATTCCAGTTAATCGTGTACTGTATTTTTGCGTTGTGGTAGTTAAGATTGCAGATAAAAATTACCACACTTCTTTTCAGATTGTGGCAATGACTTATGGTCAAAATAGAGGTATTATTTACCAGTCAACGAAAATACGAGATGATTCTCTAGAGAGAGAGAGAGAGAGAGAGAGAAGAGAGGAGAGAGAGAGAGCCTATATACTGTGCAATCATACGGGTACATAAAGACATATGTATGTGTGAATATGTTTTAGTAAATACTGTGTGTATATATATATATATATATATATATAACCACAACCATCTCCTCCTACGCCTATTTTCAGATTTCGCCAGTCATCCCTATCTTGAGCTTTAAAATCAATACTTCTCCATTCATTATCTACTTCACACTTCATAGTCCTCAGCCATGTAGGCATGGATCTTCCAACTCTTCTAGTGCCTTGTGGAGCCCAGTTCAAAGATTGGTGAACTAATTTCTCTTGGGGAGTGCGAAAAGCATGCCAAACCATCTCCACCTGTCATTCACCATGATCTCATCCACATATGGCCATT
>NC_090746.1:69519312-69534312 GCF_036898095.1 Palaemon carinicauda | reverse complement strand
TGAGATTTTTGCTTCAATCAGGGAAGCAAGCATCCTTTCTCCGCTCTTGTTCATTGCATATAAGAACATAGTCAGCAAAGAGTTTAAAGAAAGAATTTACATTTCAGGAGGCATCGTGATATTTGCAGATGACATAACATTTTGGACTGATGACCAGGAAAAAATGGAAAGAGATTTACTATGCAAATGTTTTTATGTTGAACAGGCTGACATATGTCCTTTTATAGTTTATATATGAGGTATCTGTTTTAACGTTGTTAATGTTCTTAAAACATTTTATTTTCATAGCCCATTACTTCTTATATCGTTTATTTATTTTCTTTCCCCACAGGACTATTTTTGCCAGTTGGAGCCCTTAGGCTTATAGCATCTTGCTTTTCCCACAAGGGTTGTAGCTTAGCTAGTAGTAATAATAATAATAATAATAATAATAATAATAATAATAATAATAATAATAAAACGATTGTTTAACAGAATCGGGACTAAGGATGGTAAAGCAAAATAAGAAATATTAAAAACCTCTAAGGAACCATCGGCACCAGCACATTTTATGATGAGGGACACTGTAATAAAGGACACGGGCTCATTCAAATGTCTAGGACATGTTTACAGAAAAGGGTGATAAAAACAACGAAGAAATAAATGAAAGAATAAATATATATAATAAATGGGTAAAATCTTTAGATCCAATAATGAGAGGCATATGTACCTATGGAAGTTCAGAAAGCTATATACGAGATTTATATATCACCAATAATAACATATGGATCAGTGAGCTGGACATTGATAAGCAAACAGAAGTAGGATCAGAGTCTCAGAGATGAAACTCCTTAGAACGATACTGCATAAAACAAGAAGGGACAAAATAAGAATTAAAGATGTTAGAGGGACAGTTGGAGTGGCCCCTGATATAAGCAAATCTGAGAAGGGATAGGTAAGATGACAAGGTAATGTGATGAAAATGGGTGAAAATAGAATATTAAAGAAAAGATGGAACTGGACATCTGATGGACGGAGATCGTGAGGCAGAATTGAAGATATAATAAAAAAAAAACACAGACAATACGCCAACAATTGAACAGCTGACAAGAGAAAGAATATTCGAATATAAAAGGAAATGGACACGACGACCTAACCCCCTGATAGGCTGAAAAAGCCTACCTGGGAGTGGAAGTACAAGTATTGTATTTCTTGATCCTACGAGATTCTAGTTATTTCATGGAAAACATTCCTGATTATATTTGCGTACTTCAGCTTGGAGAGAAATATGTCTTTTCATCGATTTTCTTTGTTGCCAGCTACATTGCTCACTGCCTTTTATTTTCATTCACTCCCTGAGTTAAGAAATAAGATTTAACTCTCTAGTCCTCATCGATATCTGTAAAGTAAGGGGACGGTCGTCTTGACTGTCACGTGAAAATACTTTTTAAAAACTATACAAAACAAAACTTAGAGATGTTACCAAAATGAGCAAGTAGAAAAGTATGCCAAGTAGTCATTAAACATTCCGTCTTGCAACGCGTTGTTTGACGAGTGTAAATAAACTCAAAAGCTTTATGTGAAAGACATTTAAAAGCCAAAATAACCTCCCATGTACACAAACAAAATGTACCCTAAATAATCATTCAATCTCTTATCTAATTCGGAATACTTATGAAATCCTCAAGCTAGATGAAGTGTAACGACTTACTCTCAAATAATAATAATAATAATAATAATAATAATAATAATAATAATAATAATAATATTATTGACAATAATAATAATAATAATAATAATAATAATAGCAATACATGATAATAAATAATAATAAATAATAATAAATCATAATATATCATAAATAATTAATAAATAATAATAATAATAATAATAATAATAATAATAATAACAATAATAATAGCCTAAGAGATGAATTCTCGAATTCATTCTCGTTAACTTTGCCACATCAAAGACCTCTGCAACTCATTCTATTAGATATTCTCCAACCAAGTATATGGCTAAAATACTCCATCCTCTGTCTGCATTTGAATAAATATCACACATCAATTGCAAAAAAAAAAATCGAATAAATAACTGGAGTTGAAGCAAAAGTTTGAGAACATATTAATCTGTGAATCCAACTGAAAAAAAAAAAAAACAAGGACGAAAGAAAGTCTTGAAAGAAGTTTTTCTTCCCACATTTTCTCTCAAACTTCGCTTTGAAATCTATCTTCCAGAAACCCAGGACAATAATTTGTCCATGAAGTTCCTTGAGAAGTTTTTTGAAATGCGAAAGGAAAAGAAAAATAGCTCATAAGGATGATTCAAGGAATCGCTTCTGAAGGGTCGTGAAGTTAAGACTGACTTAAGAATTAAGAAAAAACTTCAAGAATTAAAAGTATTATAAAAATAAAACCTCCGATTTCTTCCTTATAGAATTTCAAATAAGAGGAAATGACAATAAAAAGAATCGAAGTTTTGAAATAATGATAGTGTCATCCTATAAAGAATCCTCGAGGATCCAATATTATTATCATTTGGTAAAACATAAAAGAAATACCTTCACTTATTTACAATCATAGTAATTCTGTGATAGTTTCTGCGTTGGGTTTATATATATATATATATATATATATATATATATATATATATATATATATATATATATATACATATATATATACATATATATATATACATATATATATACATATATATATATATATATATATATATATATATATATATATATACCTCCACGTACGACTCTTGCTTCTATATTAAAATTACTTTCCATTAGAAAGTAGAAATTTAAACTCACACGAGACAGGATTCGAAACTATACCTACAATCATCATTCCCATTATCAGGGTTAGATTGAGTACAAAACTCAAGATTTAAATCGAAATGAAATATACTATATATAAAATAATTTAAGTGTTATATTAATTACCAAAGGTAAAATATCGCATGATTTAGTTATATATATATATATATATATATATATATATATATATATATATATATATATATATATGTATACATACATATATATATATATACATATATATATATATATATATATATATATATATATATATATATATATATATATAGATAGATAGATAGATAGATAGGAAGAAGGAAGAAAATGTGATGTAGTTGTAGAGGGAAAGTATGAGAAATAATTCTTGTCCTGCAATGATCCTGTTCTGGTCCTGTAGCTAGTCAGGCATCAGTAAATCATTGCTATCTCTTTAAAGAAAAATATTCAAAAGCCTATATGTCTTAGGATTATGAAGCGTGAAGTAGGAGATGATGAATGGAGAAGTATTTATTTAAAAGCTCAAGATAGAGACGACTGGCGAAATCTAACTCAGACCCTTTATGACAACAGGCGTGGGAGGAGATAGTGGTGATGATGATATTAAATGAAAGGAAGGTCTATTCGCTGACAATAACAAAAAATTCCGTATTGAAGTTTAATAAGCTTTTTTTTTTTTTTTTTTTTTTTTTAAAGCAGAGCAGCAGAAGTATAGTTTCTTATTAATATTATCCAATATTGACAGAATATAAATTGTCAGGTATGTATCTTAAGTAAGCATCAGGCAGGGATGCAGTGCTAGTAGATTAAGGTGAATTGAATTGAATATAGGATTTAGGCATTAAGCCAAGCTAGTAGATTAACTATGGTTTCATTTAAGATTGATCAAGTTTAATACCAGAAAATACCCTCATAAGACTCAAACAAATAATCAGCAGTAGCAAATAAGTATTATATAAAACATAATAAAAAAAAAATTGAATAAAAATATCTGTTTTAAAGCCATAAATATATCTTTTTACTTGAAAAAAATCATAATTTTTCTTTTTTTTTAAATCAGCCATTATCACTGTAAAATCATCATCTTTATCATCATTAATAAAATTTCTAATTCAACATGAATATATATAATTATCATCATTATCATTATTATCAGCCACGAGGGGAAGCATAATACTGTGTATTAAGTACAATGTCAAGTAACCTATTAAGAAAAGGAACTTAGCACGGATGAATGATTAAAAGGATATGAAGATATTTTTCTCTACATAATATAACCGGGAAAATCGATGATAAAACAATTAAATTAAGGTGTTAAAACGCACACACACACTGTACATATATATATGTGTGTATATATATATATATATATATATATATATATATATATATATATATATATATAATCATAGATCTAGAAGGATTAAAACGGTATTTTTGTTTTAATTTCTAGAATCGTAACCTTCATTCATACTGGAAAGAAATTGCATATTTCAAATAACACTTCATATTAGCAATTGCCTTCCACGGTGTTTACCTTTAATACAAGGAGAGGCGAAAACAAGTAACTCTTTTCCTCTTTTTCGTCGACGAGAATAATTTTTGCCCGAAAATGCTTTTAACAGAGCAGGTTCTTGAAAGAGAAATAAAAGTGGGACATGTTTCGTCCCAGAGGCTGGAAAATTCTCAAAGGTTATTGGCGCTGCAACTCCAACAGCCCCGAAGCACTCCTCAAGGTTTTACGGCGACGTAAAACTTGAATAAAAGACACACATAGGAGAGTCAAGGCTCCTCTCGCTCTCTTAGAGCTATAGGGGGGGGGGGAGGGGGAATGGCTAGTGCAGCAGGTAAAAGGTGGTGGCGTATGTATGTAAGAAAGATGACTATGGTGAATTTATACGAGAAGGATGAATTAAGGTGGTGAATGTATGCAAGAAAAGCGACAAAGATGAGTTTATACTAATAGAATAAATGAAGTTTAAAGGTTTAAATGCTTAGAGGTCACTCATGAATGTCAGAGACAAGGGACAGAACAATGCCCTAGAGACCATATATACATTATGATCCGACTCCAACCCATCACCCTAGCTAGGACCATGTGCGTAAGTGTGTACGTGGTGTGATGGAAGTTTACATGGACGTTTTAATCTATAAATCAATAAACAAAATTACATATGGTTAGAGAGATAGAATAATTTTTTTTATCTATTAAAATTATTAAGAAAAGTTTAAGTCTGAGTTATTATCAAAACTTTAAATAGTAATAAATATTTAAGAATTTTTTATTTTTTATTTTTCTTGACGATGAGTGATGACCTTTGCTAAGCCTACACTTGTCATGATTCGCATGCTACAGATTTAATGTAAGGGCTATGGTAGCCTATTGTAACTGCTTGGCAATCTGTTGAATTGGGGTGCAAGACCCGATCAAGCTCGACAGGTTATATTAGTGACTGGAATCTTATCCTCCTTGTGAGATAGGAATTGGGGGTTTAGAGGAGCCTCTATGTCTACCTTTTTCCCGTCTCTAAAAAGAAAAGTATTTAATAAGATGGTCCTACAAGTAGTAACTTATGCATCAGGAACTTTGGGGCTTGGCCTTCCTAAAGCCTTAAAACATAACCTTGTTATAACTCGAATAGCTATGGAAAGAATAATGATGGGAATATCACTAAAAACAGAAAATGAGCAGCATGGATACGAAAACAAACTAAAGTAGAGAATATTCTAACAACATATAAGAAATAGAAATGGACATGGGCAGGGCATATAATGAGAATGACAGATAATGGATGGACATTAAGAATAACAGACTGGGTCTCTAGATATTACAAAAGAAGCAGGGCACGGAAGAGATGACGATGAATTGATGATCTAAGAAAATTTGCGGTATAGACTTCCATAGAAAGACCATAAACAGGCGTAAATGGAAGGACATGTCTGAGGCCATTGTTCTGCAGTGAACTAGTTACGGCTGATGATGATGATGATGATGATAATTCTACCAGCTCACCCATTGGCTTGCTAAAGGCGGATGGAAAAAAAGAAAACCGGGAACAAACCTTAAGCAAAATATTAAAAAGTGGATGCATTTATGGGTCAAAGGGACGCTACAGACTTTTATTAATGCTTACAGTAGTCCCCAGTGGGATTACAATGGATGAAAAGAGTCGAACGTTTTCCAACAATGACTTTTTAAGGAAAGGGGATCGACTGTCTTTATTTACACAACGTCTAAAGGAAAGATTAAAGAGTAGGGAAAAATAGTGGGGGGCTATATCCCCTGGGGCATGGGAGGCCAATCAGCACCGATGTGCTTTAGTGCACATGGCTGCTCTGAAAGAGGAGAGGATTTTTTATCAAGGGCAGTGACAAACGCATAGAGCATTTTTTTTTGGTTTGGGAAAAAAAATAAATAATAATTAATTAAACAAACTGCTAATGTGAAATGTGAAGCTCTGACGTTTAAATTATTGGATTTAATGTCTCAAAGAAAGACTAACTGAAGGGCCATCACAATTCTAATGGCAAAACTTAAATAGAAACAAAAATTATAAACATGAAACAGACAAACTGATGCACATAAAAATAACCAGGAATTCATAATCAAAATGAATCCTAAGTAGTAAAACATTTTATCTAGAAAAAAAATTTAAGAATATCCACTATGTGAAAACACCCCTAAACCTAAAAGCTCGTTGGACAACAAAGATAAAAGAATAAAAGAGTAACTTTAATTTCTCAGAATTGTCCTCCTTAACGTCTGACATTGTGCGAAAAGACTCCAGTGTTTCGTCTCCCTGGGCAATTCTGAAGAGAATAAATGTCTATTGTCATTTCAACGCTTTGTCTCTCTCTCTCTCTCTCTCTCTCTCTCTCTCTCTCTCTCTCTCTCTCTCTCTCTCTCTCTCTCTTTTGTTATCTCGATGAGATTGACATAATAGTTCAATTCGTATGTTCGCGTTCAGTCTTTTTGTTGAATCTAAACATTAGTTGACTCAAAGATTTCACATCTTCATTAAGACAGTCAACGAACTCTGAATGGCTAAGTTTGTTATGTCTAGTATCCAAGACTTCCAACACATTCTCATTTAAGAGTACTTTCCATTAAAAAATCTACCCGTTCTTCTTCGTGACACGAAGAAAACACTAATAAAAATCAATTGTGAAAACATGTCAGCTTCAGGTCAATACAAGTTGAGATCAAATGATCAAACATTCACTATATCTTCTTTCCAAACATTTATGCAATAATGTTTCACATAATATCAAACCTTCGGTTTATAGAATCAAAGGGGGTATTTTACCTTGTATTCTTATGTTACAAGAATAAATAAATCAACTATGCGTTATAAAAAAAAACATTTTTTCACGGCTTAAAATCAAGCAAAGTATAGTGTACATACAGTATGTATGTATATATATATATATATATATATATATATATATATATATATATATATATATATATATACTGTATGTATGGTTCAGTTAATATATACTTATGAGTGACTGCACTAGTGTGTGTGTATATATGTATATTATACATATATATTATATATATATATATATATATATATATATTGAAAATATGCTTCTGTTAATTGTAATATATACTTATGTGTGACATAAGTAAAATATAAAGTAATCCAAATTAAAATATTTCATGTAAAATAATAACATGCTCGAGTTATCTGCCGAACAACACAGTACACAATCTAGCATCGAAAAATAATCACATCCGTGGTGTTGTGTAACAGGAAACCGGAGAAGTGCATCAACAGAAACTCGAACGCGTTATTGGAGAGAAAAAAAAAAAAAAAAAAAAAAAAAAAAAAAAAAAAAAAAAAAAAAAAAAAAAAACACTACAAGATGGGAAGAAGAATACTGGATTTAAAGGTTTAATATCACACGTGAATGGCTGAGGCAAGACACATTGACAATGCCCTAGAGACTGACCATATATATATCATTTGTTCCCAAGTCCTCTCCCTCAAAGCTAGGACCAGGAAAAACCAGGCAATGGGTGCTAATTACTCAGCAGGTAGACCTCCAAGCTCCCCCCAAAACGAGCCCATTTCCCTGGTTCAAAAAGGAACACGCTACAAGAAACTATCGAGGTTAAGTGTCGCTCGAACCCCAGTCCGGCAGATCAGCAGGCAGGAACGTTTCCAGTAATTTTCTTTTTATATTATGCTCAAACAAAGAGATATTTACTTTTATTTCGCAGATATTGGTTGAAATGCTTTAATGCGAATATTTTTATGTTGAAGAGACCGACACGAGTTTCTCTTCAGTTTATATATGACAGACCTATTTTAACGTTATTGATCTTAAAATATATCATATTCTTGACTTATTACAGCTCAAGTAATTCATGTATTTCTCCATTTCCTTGTTTTACTAGACTATCTTCGCTGCTAGAGCCCTTGAGCTTATAGCATTCTGCTTTTTAAGCTAGGGTTGTAGATTAGCTAGAAATAATAATAATAATAATAATAGTAATAATAATAATGAAGAGAGAGAGAGAGAGAGAGAGAGAGAGAGAGAGAGAGAGAGAGAGAGAGAGAGAGAGAGAGAGAGAGGGGGGGGGGTTCCATTTCTGAATATTTGTTTCGATGGATAATCAAATGTTACATGCCTTATATAACACAAGTTTGGTAGTGAAGAATCGAGAAGAAAGGTGACATCAAAACGTTGACAATTACAAACTTTGGTGTGAAGTTCCTTTATTAATAAGATCGAGTAAATGTTGTCAGCAGAGCCAAAGGGAATTTTCATAGTTAAAAGGGGAAATGTTTCCACATTACTTAACAAATGCTATACTTTTAGAATAAATTGGATAAAAAGCATAAAAATAACTGTAGAATTGTAATGGAATATTTATAAAAAATTTAAGTATTAAGATAGAAAGCGAAATCGGATGTACTGAAATCTAAGGATAGAATAAGTTTATTCACATTAGAATTCCGAATTCTGGATTATATGATTAAGATCTGATATCATACAAGTCATTAAGTTATAAGCGGGTTTGCATCTAACCTTCCCAAACACTATACCCACATCTTTATATCTATTATCAAACCCAAAATAAAATCATTAGATATGATAAAAATCTACCGTTTTTGATTTACATTTCCTAGCTTTTTACATCTTGGTCAATAAATTAAATGTACAATCAGACATTGGGAAGCAATCAGTGTACGAGAGCCGTCAAAAATCACAGCTAAATATTTAGGTAGATATGCATACACACACCACGGTATGACTACTCTCTCACCCCTCTACCCAAGGGAGACACCGAGTAATTACATGTTTGGTAATGCAGCTGATTGCGACAGGAAAGAAATATATATATATATATATATATATATATATATATATATATATATATATATATATATATATATATATATATATATAGATAGATAGATAGATAGATAGATAGATAGATAGATAGATAGATAGATAGATATATATATATATTTATATATACCTCCTAATTATATAGGGGAGACTAATATACAAAATAATCATGATTCGTAAATAAAAACCAACGTATATAATCTCTACTTAAGAAAAAGAAATTCTTTTTACGACCATAATATGATTATTGTTCTGCGTCTTATTTGTACCATTCTTATAAGATTTCACCAAAATGATCACATCCCTTTGGCACTGATGGCAAAGAAGCCCCAATAATGAAAGGCAATTATCCTTCTGGGGAAGATAAGGAAGCCAATGATGGCTCTAGCGGGATAACAATCTTCATGGTTACAAATATTTGGAGGAGATGTTGGGGTTATTCCCTTATACAGTTGAAAAATGGGTCTCTATACATTCAAATCTATATCTATTTACCCACGCTCACATCCACATTCACAGACACACACACATTATATATATGTATGTATGTATGTATGTATGTATGTATGTATGTATGTATGTATGTATGTATGTATATATATATATATATAAATATAAATATATATATATATTATATATTCATATATACATATATATATATATATATATATATATATATATATATTATATATATATATTATATATATATATATTCATATATATATAAATATATATATATATATATATATATATATATATTTATATATATATATATATATTATATATATATATATATATATATATATATATTCATATATATATATATATATATATATATATATTATATATATATTCATATATATATATATATATATATATATACACACGTGTCTGTGAATGTGGTATGTGTGTAAATGGATACAGATTTGAGTGTGAATGCAAGTGAAGGTATGTGTGTGTATGTCTGTGTTCGTGTAGCTAGTTTGTGTGTATATATGCCCCTTGATAACGAATTTTTCACTCTACCTTGAGAATAATTAGGTCATAAAGCATAATTTACAAAAGAATGAATATTAATGTACAAACGTCTGAAAGAGAGGAGATAAAAAATAAAAACGTTTCTTAGGTAACATTTTTCAGACTCGAGAAAGAAAGAACTCGTTCAAACAAGTTAATTTCGAAAGCGGAAATTTGCCGGCAGGATTTGCATAGGATTCAACTCAAACACTGAAGATTCGTTTTATCTTCTTGGAGATTATTATTAATGATTTTAATGATTATAATAATTATAATAATTATAATGATTATTATGACTATGATTATGATTATTATTATTATTATTATTATTATTATTATTGCCAGCTAAGCTACAACCCCAGTTGGAAAAGCAGGATGCTAAAAGCCCATGGGTTCCAACAGGTAAAATGGAGAGAGGAAATAAGGAAATAAATAAATTACAAGAAAAGTAATGGGTGCCGGTATAGTAGGTGGCCTAATATGTGAGGTACTTTTATGTGCAAAACCGCAATGCAGAAACTCTTAGATCAGTAACAACGTTAAAGTAGATCTGTCATATATAATCTATGAAGAGAGACAAACGTAAGGTTGTTTACCAAAAAAAAATTCGCAGAAAGTTTGAACTTCAGAAGTTCAAACATTCATCTGCCTGATTAGGAAGATCATTCCACAATCTGGTCACAGCTGGAACTAGAGGGGCACTTTATAAAGCGCAGACCTCCGCCGCCCCAGCTTATTTCTCGACCTTGACCTTGACCTTGACCTTAACATTTATTAATTGGCATGAATTTTCATACACTCAAATATGAACTAAGTTTTAAGTCTTTGTGACAACGATGTCCAAACTTATGGCTGATTACGTGAATTGCATTTGCTTGACCGTGACCTTGACCTTTGATGTTGACCTTCCTAAATTTAAAAATTCATTCCCTGCAAGTTTCATTACTCTACGATTAAAATTGTGGTCAGGAAGCTCTTCATAAACAAACAAACAAGCACATAAACATGGGTGAAAACATAACCTCCTTCAAACTTCGTTGGCAGAGGTAATCAAACTCCTAGAATACTGTGTAGCATTGAGTCTTATGATGGAGAAGACATAACTGTTAGAATTAACTGCATACCTAGTACTACAACAAGTTAGTCAATAGTAATGATGTGTAATCACCTAATCCCTTTGACAGAAGATGAAAATCATAAGTTCATCAAATGAAACACAGAATAATGAGACGAGTTCAGTAACATAATAATTCTTTATGAAAAAATAAAGATGAAAGATTACCGGAGCTGATACTAAAGTATGTTTTCGACATCTCCCCCTTCTCCCCCGCCGAGGATTGCCAGTAAAAAAAAAAAAAAAAAAAAAAAAAAAAAAAAAAAAAAAAAAAAAAAAAAAAAAAAAAAAAAAAAAAAAATCTAATATCCTCATAGGTGAGAGCACTCTTGGCCTTGGTGAGAGATGGTTCAATTGCCAGGAACCACGAAAGACACGCATCCAATACCCACAAGAATGCATGTATTCATAAACAAAATTGAAAGAAAGGCGTAGCACGTCAGCTGGCTCCAACCCCCTCCCATGAGAAACAATCAAAAGAAAAGTGAAAAGAAGCACTGTAATGCAGCGAAATGCATTCAACGCCAGATGTGGAAACAAGAAAATACACAGCTCTAAATAAACAACTTCATTCTAAGGCAACGAACCGTAATGAGGCGATAAATCTAGGCTAAAAGTGTAGGGAATTACCTGAGGACAAAAGCCTTCTCGTGAGATGAGATAAAAACAAACAGGGTGAATGTAATGAAAATATATCCAGAAAACTTGAAAGATAAACTGGGTTAATCATAATGCGAAAACAAAAGATAATGGATAGCATTTTTGATAGAAATTATGCTATAAGCAGGTTCTTGGATGTCTTATTTATAATTAGAACATTTCCCAATTAAAAATTAATAGAAAGAAAGCCCTTTGAAAATTAAGGAATATATTTTTTGTGAGCCCAATGCAAACGTTGCTACTGGGTAATTTTCTTTTAAATAATTAATAGCCTTTTTAATTTATATTCGTCATGCCCAAATTTTCTTTCAACTACAAATATCAACCTTAGTTTCTCTTTCAATTCAAATAGATTCTCAATCATTCAAAGGGTGTATCCCTTAATTTAAATGGTCTCTCTCTCGATTTAAATGGTTGTTTTCTCTCTAAAATCAAATGGTTTCTCTGTCAATTTCCAGATTCGGGATCTTGTAATACCATGAAAATTTTGCATATAGTTAAGATTCACAAATATGCTATTATTTACTAAGTCAACGCGCTTCAATAAAGATATAAGATATTAAGTCTCCATGGCTTAACCTTTCTGGATACTGCTATACTGAAAACATTTGGAAATAGTCATCGGAATCTTCATTAAGAAATACCTGTATGGATGACATGTTCATTATGTCTAAAAACAATCACTTTGTATAGTTCTCTTGTAAGTTGGAATTCTTATTATAAACAATAGGTTTTATGATGAACAAAATTTTTCATAAAATATAAATCACGAGGACCAGGAAAACACAAAACGCACTAGAAAAGAGAGAAAACATAAAACACAAAGTGTACAACGAAAAAGTCTTAATTTCTATGAAAGAAAAAAACATTAATTCACAAGGACATGAAAAATCTTAAGAAACAACCAAACGTTTATTTACCTTTCAAGTTTTGGAGGATTGAAGACCCTGCCGAGCGCCGACGGTTTTTCCATCCTCTCCCGTTCCAGCGTACTTGCAGAAGGCCCTAGGGTATGGGCGCGGGTGAGGGACGGGGTGCCCCTGGGCGAGCCTTTCAAAGGAGAGGGCGTAGGGCTATTCCTGGATTCATCGCCACCTGCGTCGTTTCCCCTTCCACCAGCCCCCCACCCTCCCACCGCCCCTCCGATGCCTTTGAGAGCTCCTAAGCCGTCCTCCCCTGCAGCAGCCCCGACAGCGCCGCCGGCGGAGGCGGTGGAGGAGGCAGCGGCAGATGATGAGGAGGCCCCTCCACCACTTGCCATTGTAGGTGCGACGGTAAATTCGGCCGAAGCGCTCATTGTAGTAAATGCTCCTTCCCGGATATTCTTCTTGACGTTTAAATCACCCTCGAAAAAAACACTCAAAAAAAAGGTAGATCCGTTAATTAGACACTCGAAAGACTTCACACATAACGGGCTAAAGAGACACTGTGGAAACCGGAGGTTGGGACTTTCCCCTTTGGACAGCCTCAGAGGCCGGCTGAGAAGAACTCGGCCACTTCGTTGACCAAATTTTCTAAGTTCACTCTGCACTTTACATTCGTCTTAATCTTTATGCAATGGGATTTTCCTGAAAACCTGAAATGAGAGAGAAGAAAAACGTTATCGCAATGTAAATAAACTTCCTTAAATTCTAAAGTGATAAAAGTAATTCTATAACAAGGAATGGATGTAGTAGGTTGTGTTCCAATTACATACATATACACAGTTAACCGACCCTTTATGTAGGTGATAACGGTGGGTAAGAAGACATAGTTTACAGGTAGGTAATAAGTCTACAGAAATAAAAAGGCTGAAAAAAATGTGACAAAATTAAGACTAAACTGATAAATCATGGTTGCTCCCACTGAGCATAAAGCTTCTACAACATTAGCTTCGACTATACACCTATATGGAATGGTCACAAGAGGAATTCATAATCTTTTTTCAAAAGCATTGCCACTCACCTCTTATCTTGCACACTTGCCAATCATATCTAAAAAGATGTGCACACTATTTATCACCGTTTCCAAATTATACGCTCAGTTTTTTAATGCTCAATTTTCCCCATATGGACAGATAATTTCCGAAAACACAAGCGTATCTTTTCCCCTATGTTAACCTATCTAATGCTTATTCGTTTTTCTACATTTCTCAGTTTTTCAGTCTTTAACTGCAGAATTATAAATGAATATACTGTGTAGAAAACAGAGACAACTTATTGGCTGTGTGTCAAATCTCCTTCTGGCTTCCAGGATGTTGAAGATTTAACAATCCTTTACGTCTTTAACCTACTTACATACAGTAGTACTTTCAATATCTAGCCCTATGCCTTTCACGTGAGGAATCCGAATTATATACTTCTTCCAACAACCTGGTATCTTTCCATTTTTCTGCATGACTAAACCATCTCAATTAACCTCGGCTTTCCATTATTTACTCTTTTATCTCAAAATTTTTCGCCATTCAGATTCTTTTTCTGGGATCATAAGATATTTTGCTACAACCAAAAAATTATCATATATGTCTCTAGCCAGGCATCCATAGTGAGACATCTGTCACCCTGGTTTTTTTATATATGTACTTGCATAATCTAAAAAACTGTCTAAGCATTCTCTCTTTTCCAATTTTACTAATATTTCTCTCTGAAAAGCAAGAGCTTCCCACACTCAGTCCAACAAGACTCTTTCAATTCCCAGCTGCTTAAAAACATCTGCTTACAACGCCATCTCTTATTTTTCTTTCACAAAATTTTGTATTCAAGTCACCTAGCACAGATATTGATTAAGACTTTTTCTTGATATATGCATATATATATATATATATATATATATATATATACATTACTGAATTGTTCTTTTTAGAATAAGATAAACAGTATCTCAGTAGATAGCAGAATTTCTAAAGATTGAAAATGAACTCAAACTGACATTTCCAACTAAGCGACTGACAACAGAGTTGGAACTAAAGTATCAGAACACACCTTAAGAAGCAAAAGTAACGTTGCATTATATATTAATCATAAACACAAAAGTACAGACAAATAGAAATGGAGATACAATT
>NC_090746.1:69479312-69511812 GCF_036898095.1 Palaemon carinicauda | reverse complement strand
GTTTAAGGATTTGCCATTATGCGACTTATCTATTTAACATCAAGGAGTTTATGGATTTACCATCAAGGATCTTATGGATTTACCATTAAGAAGCTTTTGGATTTACCATTAAGGAATATAAGGATTTATCATTGAGTCATTAATAGATTTACCACTAAGGAATTTATGAATTTACCATTAAGGAGCTTATCAGTTTCCATAAAGGAGTGTATGGATTTACCATTGAGGAGTTTATGGATTTACATTAAGGAGTTTGTGGATTTACCATTAAGGAATTTATAGATTTACCATTAAGGAGTTTATGGATTTATCATCAAGGAGTTTCAAGATTTACTATCAGGGAGCTTATGGGTTTACCATTGAAGAGCTTATCGATTTACCATTATGGAGTTTAAGGATTTACCATTAAGGAGTTCATGGATTTACCATTTAAGGAGTTTAAGGATTTACCATTAAGTAGCTTATCGATTTACCATTAAGGATTTTATGGATTTACTATTAAGGAGTTTAGGGATTTACCATTAAGGAATTTATGGATTTAACATCAATGAGCTTATCGATTTACCAATATGCAGTTTGTGGATTTACCAATATGGAACTTATGGATATGCCATTTAGGAGTTTATTGGTTCACCCCTAAGGAACTCATGGATTTACCATTAAGGAGCTCATTGATTGACCATTAAGAAATTTATGGATTGACCATTAAGGAGTTTATGAATTTACTATTGAGGAGTTTATGGAATCACCAATAAGGAGTTTATAGATTTAACATAAAGGAGGTTTAGGATTTACCATCAAGGAACGTATGGATATACCACCAAGGGGTTTATGGAATTACCATTAAGGAGTTTATGGAATTACCATTAAGGAGTTTATGGAATTACCATAAAGGAGTTAATGGATTTACCATTAAGTTTATGAATTTACCATCAAGTAGCTTATAATTTACTATTAAGAATATTAATGAGTTCCCATTAAGGAGTTTATGGATTTACCATTAAGGAGTTTATGGAGTTACAATTACAGACCTTATGCATTTACCATTAAGGGGTTTATGGAGTTATCATTATTGAGTTTATGGATTTATCATTAAGTAATTTATGGAGTCATCATTAATGTGTTTATGGATTTACCATTAATGAGTTTATGGAGCTACCATCGAGGAGCTATGTATTTGCCATTAAGGAATTTACGTATTTAACATTAAGGAGTTTATGGATTTACCATAAAGGAGCTTAAGTTTTACCATTAAGGAGTTTATGGAGTTACCATTAAGAAGCTTATGGAGTTACCTTATGGAGCTTATGGATTTACCATAGATGAGTTTATGGAGTTACCATTAAGAAGCTTATGGATTTACCATTAATGAAGATTATGGAATTACCATTAAGGAGCTTATGGATTTACCATTAATGAGTTTATTCGGCTTTTTTTACCGTCACACAGCATATCCCCTTCAAACTTCATTATTTGTCGTTCTCATAAACTATACGCTTCGCAATATCACTCGACTATGAGATGAAGTATTTGCTAAGCGTATAACCTTAGAAAGTTTATTAAATAACATTATATGAGGGAAAATAAACTATTTGTTTATAGACTTTCATGGCAATGGAGGAACTTAATATTCATGTATGTATGCATGTGTATATGTATGTATGTATGTATATGTATGTATATACAGTACGTATGTATGTGTGTATATATATATATATATATATATATATATATATATATATATATATATAAAGTCTAAGTAGGGCACAAAAACCGAAAACTGTATCTCTCAGGAAACTTTGAGCTCCAGATAGTTTTCAGGTTAACAGGAAAACTGCTTTCACTTTTATCTATTTATTATTACATATCTATATGCATATGTGCATGTGTATATACATACATACATATACATATATATATACATATATATAGACACACAAATATATATATATATATAATATATATGTATAAATATATATATATATATATATAGAGAGAGAGAGAGAGAGAGAGAGAGAGAGAGAGACACACACACACACATATATATATATATATATGTATATATATATATATATATATATATATATATATATATATATATATACTGAATAAACACAAAAGACAAATATCCTGACAAACCCGGGTCGGGGAATATGCACGAGGACATGTGGCACAGGTCTCTCACAAGGCAAGAATATACAAGCATCCTATTGTGATGCAGGCATGTGGGAGGCTGCTTATTTTAGCGTAAATGTACCTGGGAGATTATATTTAGTTCTAACCTGAGCAGTACCAAAAATAGGCATACTTGTATAGCCAAAACCTGCAGAGTTTGTGGATGCAAACCAAACGACATCTGGTGAAATACAAATAGCTGAAGGTATTGAGGGCGATTCGTTTATAAATAGTGACAGGTCATCATGGATTCTACTGTATGTATCTATATATATCTGTATAAACGTCAGAGCGTTTTGCCTGTATACATAGCTATGTATGTTGAATGATATTGTTTTCTTAGTATCAGTTTGGTTATCGTACAATAACATGCAATTATTATTATTATTATTATTATTGTTATTATTATTATTATTATTATTGCTATTGTTGTTGTTATTATAATGGCTACTACTTCTAATACTACTACTACTACTAATTAAACTACAACCCTAGCTGAAAAAGCAGAATATTATAAGAACAAAGGGCTCCAATAGGGAAAATAGCCCAGTGAGGAAAGGAAGGAAATAGATAAAGTAGTGTTCCTGATTGTACCCTTAACCAAGGGGACTATAACCCAAGACAGTGGAAGACCTTGGCACAGAAGCTTTGGCACTACCTAAGATTTGTTTCTTTTAGACGACAAAAGATATAAATCGGCATCTAATGAAATTTCCGGAAATGAATAAAAATAATTGAACTTGATATACTAAGAAAGTACCAAATGGCATTTGCTAAAACTATAGAAACTTTCTGCGTTTTTCCATAAGATCTAATAAATTTATGAACCCTTTATCCTAAAAGGACATAGTTATTTCTATGTATAGAAGTTTTATTCCAGCTGTGATCAGAATGTGGAATGATCTTCCTAACCTGGTAGTTGAATCGGTGTTACTTCTGAAGTTCAAACTTGCTTCAAATGTTTTTGTGTTGAAGAGGCTGACATAAGTCTCTCTATAGTTTATGCATTTTAGATCTATTTTAACTTTGTTACAGATTTTAAGATATTGCTTATTCTTTATACATTACTTTTCATATTGTTAATATTAATTTATTTTCCTCGCTGGCCTAATTTTCCCGGTTGGAGCCCTTGGGCTTGTAGCATCCTGCTTTTCCGACTAAGGCTACGGCTTAGCTTGTAATAAAATATATATATATATATATATATATATATATATATATATATATATATATATATATATATATATATATATAACCTGCGTTTGTGGTTAACTGAATATCTATGCTACTTTTAGTCAGCACGAAACTTCTACTCAGGATATCTAAAAAGCATTTTACGATACATCCTTTATCGTAAACATATCCCAGAAGTCCTAAAAGATCCCCCAAGCCTTTTAGGACTAACCCTCTTGGGTTTTCAGGATTAAGGTACAACCTAAAGATGATCAAATATACCATGAGGTGACTTTTAATTTATTCCCTCAGGAAAGCTGCCAAGGCACCAGAACGTGTAAACTCCAGTCTTTCTCATTTGCTTGAAAGGAGTAAGACCAGGGGTCTTTATTGCTTGAAAGGGTTAAGAAATGGTGTTTTTTTTTCTTGGCTTGAGAGGAGGAATATATTCGTTGCGAGGGGGAAGATAGGGCGTTTTTATTGCTTGAAAAGGCTCAGATATGGATTTTTTTGCTTGAGAGAAGGAAGATATGAGGTCTTTATTGCTTGAAAGGGCAAGATATGGGGTCTTTATTGCTTGAGAGGAGGATGATAGGGGGTCTCTATTGCTTGAAAGGTTCTTATTTGCTTGAGAGGAAGATATAGGTATGGGGTTTTTATTGCTTAGGAAGAAGATAGGAGGCTTTTATTACTTGAAAGGGGGAAGATATGGGGTCTTTATTGCTTGAAATGACGATATGGGTTGCGGTCTTTGTTGCTTAAGAGGAAGATATGGGGTCTCTGTTGCTTAAATGAGGAAGATATGGGTCTTAATTACTTAAACAAAGGAAGATATGGGGTCTTTATTGCTTGCAAGGGGGAAGACCAGCGGTCTTTACTGCTTGAAAGGGAAAGACCACGTGGTCTTTACTGCTTGAAAGAGGGAAGCTATGGGGTCTTTATTGCTTAAAAGGAGAAAGATATGGGGTCTTTGTTGCTTGAAAGGAGTAAAGTTTGGGTTCTAAACTGCTCGGTTTTCTAGAGGGAGCTTTACCTGACTCAGGTTCACAACCTCATACAAATGCATACAATAAAAAAGAACTCTTAAACATCGAGTCATTCACATTGTGATACATCTGCAAAAATTTACATAAAGTGTGTCTTCAGAAAACAATGACTGTTTTGTCATAGACTGCCATCTTATATATACATAATTATTATTATTATTACTTGTTAAGCTACAACCCTAGTTGGGAAAGCTGGATGCTGTAAGCCCAAGGGCTCCAAAAGGGAAAGTAGACCAGTGAGGAAAGGAAATAAGGAATAACTACAAGAGAATTTCAAGAACAATATTTTGAAATAAATCTTTCATATATAGACTATAAAAACTTGAAAATAACGAGGAAGAGAAACAAGATAGAACAGTGTGCCTGAGTGTACCCTCAAGCAAGAGATCTTTAACCCAAGACAGTGGAAAACCATGGTACAGAGACTATGGCACTATCCAAGGCTGGAGAGCAATAGTTAGTAAAATGAAAGAAACTAAATATATAATAAATAAGGTTAAATAAAGAAAAAGTGATGAACCCTAAAGCCTAACGATAAGGTCTCTTGTGGCAGATCCCTTCCATGAGAGTCGAGCCACGCCATGCTACTTATGGTCTCGTCTACACATTTCCAAACTTAAAGGCAGCCTTTGGAGTTTGCTTATGAGCAACCATTAGGAGTTGGCGAGAATATAAAGCTAGCTAAATTTCAACTTGCCAACCTACCAACCAACCATGAAGCAGCTATAGCCGTGAGCAAGTATTCAATTTAAAAACAAATCTAAAGTGACTAAATATATCCCTTCTACATCGAAAAATGCAAGTATTTCCATCGTCTAATTATTTTTCTAAATATCAATATACCAATATATTCCACGGGCCTAACATTTACCTGACTATTTATATCAAAACTTCTTTTACATCCATGAAGGCAAATTTACATTTGGTCTACATGTTTTTAATATGTACCAACAGACCATGAAGGACCAATATATCTCAAGGACCTATACTTTTTACTTGCCCATAAATAACTGAAACACAACCATAAATAGAGGACCGCCAGTCAAACAGCGCGGTTTTCAGTCACATCATTCCACTAGCAGCCTCAACAGCACGTAATTGGTCATTAAAAGAGGCGAACAAGCAATAAACAACGGCTTTTACCTCTGCCACAACAATCAGTCTCCAAAAAGAGCACAAGCTGCGACAACGCAGAATGGGAATTGGCGACGGGCAAAGAGAAACCTTAACAGTAACTCAGTCACATACAGCAGCATGGATATATTTTTTTTCCCGGTCATGTTCAGAAGTATAAACTACTCGTCCGGTCTCTCCCCTTCCCTCGGGTATGGGAGTAGGGGAGTAATCATTCCTTGGCGACAGAGGTTATAGTTAGGAAAGAGGGAGGGGATGGGAAGACTTTGTGTGTGCGCATGTGTGCTTAAAATTAGCCGTCAGTTTTGAACGGGTAGCGTACTCTAATAAGTAGAAAATAAAAGTTCACCGGGAAGAGAATTCAAGTAATAAATATCTCCATAAAATCTTATACAAATCAGATGAATTACAAGAGCGAATTGTATCAAAATATTCATGACTTTACCTAATTTGCAAATCAGGGTAAAAGGTTGCTCTGGCAGATTCAGTATGATACTTTTCAATTGTTGTTGCAAACTTCAAAAACAATAAACGTAAACTCATCACAACAATAGGCGAAGGACTTTTCGAAAAGCTAAACGAAATTCTGCTATTTTCTTTGGGTTGCCTCTTAATCGTTAACATTTGAAACATCCCAGACGACGTAGTACTTAGCCTTCCTTGTTTCAAAGTTTGATTCCTCAACAAATGGATCTTGGAAGTTTTCGGTTCGGTCCAGGAAATGACGCGACGCACAAGTTCTGGAATCCAGGTTAAATTTGGTTGAACATTATTTGGTCTCTCCCCGTCCCTCGGGTAGGAGGACAGAAAGTTGCCATACTCTGGAGAGAGATGGTGGGAAGAGTTAAATCTGTGAGTGTCCATATATATCTTCATATTTAGCAATCAATTTAGCTGTAAATTTTGACGGGTCGTGTACACCATTTTACCGGAATTGCTTAAAACTTATATTGACAAGGTGTTATCAAGAATGTAATTTTTCGAAAAAAAAATTCTAGGAGAGAGAGAGAGAGAGAGAGAGGAGAGAGAGAGAGAGAGAGAGAGAGAGAGAGAGAGAGAGAGAGAGGGGGGGGGGGGATAATCAACAATGAATGAGCAGGAACTGCTATTCATTCTCTCCGCCGTTAACAGGTTAAAGTTGACAGCTAGAACAGGCCTATATTTTGTTGCCATGAACACTCACAGGTAACATTTTACATATGAAATTAAATATTCTGTTTTTTAATAATTTGGTTCCCTTGCAACACTCTTCTTGAAACAATATGACAATGTAATCATTGGTATCTCTCTCTCTCTCTCTCTCTCTCTCTCTCTCTCTCTCTCTCTCTCTCTATATATATATATATATATATAAATATATATATATACTGTATACACACACGCGCGCGCGCGCACACACACACACACACATATATATATATATATGTATATATATATATATATATATGTGTATATATAAATACACACATACATATGCATAAATATATATATATATATATATATATATATATCTTCTAGAGTAAGGATACATTAACGTGGCGAAAGGTTAGTTAGTGAATCGTCATTATCAGCAAATCTGTACTAGTCAGAGCCACTAATACTAGGTTGGTTTGCTGTGGGCGATCAAACTAAAATCTCCCGACATCACCAACCCGCAGTGAACAGCGTGTTGATGAAATCTGGCCAAACCCCAGACATGTCTGAGGTCTTTGTCCTGCCGTGGATAAGAAACGCTGCCTTTATTGTTGTTGTTATTGTTGATCATAGACAGAATCTCAGTAACAGCAATCATGTAATAGTAATCTTACACTGCGAAAAACGATCACATTTAAAAAAATTTTTTTTTTTGGTATCAGGATGGTTGCTACATTAAAAAATAACACTACGACGACTGTGCATTATCAACACATTACAAATGTAGAGATTACTTTGTATCTTCAATAGATAGATGTTATTCATTCTATTTGATACAACTAAAGGTAATTTTGTAACCCTATATCACAAACTGTACAGGAAGTTCAAGGCAAAGAAAAAAAAAGTTGTAGTAAATATGCAATTAACGTCAAGGAATGAGAAACACTACTATAAAACTCCAGAGGCCACAAAGCCTTCTACAGCCATAAAAATCCATCACGTCCACACTTCGCCTCGAAGAAAGAACTAACCAATCGACATTGATGCGATTTTTTCAGTACAGTTATAGTTCCGATTGTCACAATATTATCTAATTGAAAAAAAAAAAAAAAGGTTTTCCGGCAGTGAATAGTGTGCTTTCGTCGAATTTTTACCTCCGCCAACGAAATTGGAGGGAGGTTAAGTTTTAACCAGTTTTTGTTGTGTTTGTACGTTTGTTTGTTTATGTTTGTTAGTGAAAAAAAAACTCGAGAAACATGTCCAAATATGGTCAGTTTCCGTATATATGAGCTGTGATTGGTTAACAAGAAATAAAACGATGAATATAAGCCGTTCTAGAACACAACTTCTCCAAAGCAGGTATTTCCCATGTGAACAGAATATATGTAGTAAGAGTAATTATGGCCAAAACCTGCGAAATTACTAATACAAGAGAAGGTAATCTTTTAAACTTGTCAGGATAAGAATTATATATAGGAATATTGCACTTAACACGAATTCACAGGATCAATTCTAGTAAAATATTTGAATGTCGTGGGGGAATAGGATATCTCGTCTCCTATTGGAAGAGGAGGTAGGGAAGGGGTATGTACAAACGAACAAACACGAGTAATCTTATTGGTCGAAAGAAAATGGGGGGAGAGGTTAATGATCGAAAGGTTAAACAGTTAATACGCAACAATGTACATACACATGTACAAGCATATGCACAGAAAGTTTAAAGTGGTTAGCGTGCACCAAGATATGAGAACACGAGCGAATACAACCATTTGATAGAAAGTTAACAAACAAATTAAAAGGATCCCAGTAGTACATAATGTAGATTGTGTAATTTTCCATGGATTTATTATGGGTCGTAGAAAATAATGTATAGAAAAGAAAATATTTGTTTTACCATTATTTATCATTTCTCCAGTGCATTTTCGCAACCCTAAACTCCCGGTTTCCACTGGGTGGCCCCTATTGTCACAGGATATAATAGGGAGTATCTCACTATTTATTTGCGATGAAAATAAATGTAATTTTCGCAGAAAACGGGAATTTTTCTATTGGAAGAAAAAAAAAATTATGAGAAAATATCCCAACCGGAACTATAATAATATTATAATAATTCCAAATTTTCATTATTCGATACTTATATAAGATTTGTCTCCCACCGAATGAGGAACTAGAGATGGCTAACCAGGGACGTTTCCAATAGTTGAGAAAAGTTACGGAGCCTTTGTAGTTGGATGGGGCAGACAGGGTGTAAAATTTCAAATGTTATGGCTAAAAAAACACATTTTAAAACGAATACAAACACAAGAATAGCAGGTAACCTAACCTAACCTAGGAGCCGTATCCATATCTACTTACCTACCGGGAGGGGGGGGGGGGAGGGGGACCGCCACTCGGCCTGCTATATTCATAGTTAAGACTTGAGTCTCAACCTGGCTTCACTCCTGGCAAGGTATCACTAAATCATATTTCGTAAATCGCAAAAACTAGCATATTGATATTGTATTTCAGACATTGATAAACAACATTTTCCTCTTAAAGAAAATCAATATGACCAGTAATAAGGAAGTTTTCGCCTATCCCAACGAACTACATTCATCCTTCGTTACTCTCATAATGGAAATAGTTTGTGTACGTATATGTTCTTTGTAAATGTGGTTGTGGCTGTAGGAAGCTAATATATGCAGGATAATCATTTATTCAAGTCTATTTTCTCTTTGTTGTTTGCAGAGAACTCGAGAGTGGCGTCGTCTAACACTACAGTAATAGAAAGACCGTGAATTCTGTTGAATTCGTAACACTGTCTTGGATTAGAATTCTCTTGCTATTCTTTCTGTTACCTTATTTTCATTCCTCCCAGGGCAATTTTCCCTGTTGGTGCCCATGGCCCTATAGCATCAAACTCTCCCAACTATGTTGTAACTTGATCAGTAACAATAATAATCCGAGAATGTAAAGAGAGACGGAGACGACAAAAAGACACCGTTGTCTTTTTTCCTGAAAAGGGACAAACACTCAATAAGGATTTAGATCTCTCGCAGAGAGGAAGTATGCAAATGAAGGCTGACGATGCTTCACGTCTCTTCTGCTGAGATGAAGTGTCTCCCTCTCCGCTTGGCTAAGATTTTTGACAGTCCAGGTTACGTTCCTTTCCTGGGTTTGTTTACTAGTTTTTTTTTCTGTTTGTTTAGTGGCAGGATTGCACTAAATCTTTCTGAAAAAGTCTCACGAAATTTTCTAAAAAAATTCACCCTGCTATTTTTGAAAAATTAAATAAGGTATTATTGGTAATTTTTATTAAATTCTTTTTTCAGAAATTGTCCAAAATAATTGGCGAATTAGGTCTATTGTGAATAATACGTAATTGTTCCTAATTTCTATTTAATTCTATTTTATATCATTTCTTCATATTTTGGCTTTGCAGAACACTTTTCATTGCATAATGACAAATACAGCGATACGTGGAAAAAAGGGTCAAAAGTCTTGCACAAAAGGCAAAAGATTATTAGTTACACAGTTGCATGTAGGATTAGACTTTCTTCGTAAAATAATTGTATTTTTTTTATCATTATGATTATCATTAATGTAAAATATGTAATAGGAAAGGATAATTGTACAAAAATCTTCCAAGTTATGAAGTTTCTTATTTAACTCAATTCTTTTTAGGGAGGGAGGTTCTTCACCAAGACTAAAATGAACAGAAATTTTATTTCATAATAATACCCTGTCCATCATGCAAAGTACATCCAGATTAAAAGGTGATAAGAGTTTATTATACTTTTGCAAGAAATGCTTTCTTGGACATACCTCCATCACAAATTTATCTAATTTAACAGACCCCAATACGGTTACTTAAAATGGAGGATTTTGTCTGAAGATGAACCCTGATCCGAGGTTAATGTACTTTTACAGAAAGTAACGTCTCTCATTAATGTATATTATGTAACAGTCCCAAGATACGTTCTGATTTCGCTATTTTGTTGGATGAAATTAATATACATTGCAGGACATCATTACCTTTCATTAGTTATGAGGGGGAACAAGGAGAGAACATTCCTCTGTGGCTAACACGCCGCCAACAAAATTTAAACCCTGGAACTATCTTGGATAGGAAATGTAAAAGTCTCATTTAAGAGATAATGCAAGAGGTTTTAACTCTTATTGTATAATCAATTTTCTTTCTATACAAGATGTCTGTAGGAAAATATTCGAATACAAGGAAAGGAGTTGATACATTTACTTTGTTTATTAACGCTAATGGGATTCATTCCATCAGTTGGAATGAGGGGAAAAATAAAGGCAGTGGCTAGATTTGATCATACCTTTCAAATGGAAGGAAAGGTTAAATCAAAATATTGTCTTCAATTCTCTCTCTCTCTCTCTCTCTCTCTCTCTCTCTCTCTCTCTCTCTCTCCACGCGTGGAATTGGAACTGACATAACATCAACTTAAGCATATTCCTTCTGTTCTTTCCCTTATGCTCCTCCATGTACAATCCAATGCGTAATTGGAATCTCACTGTATATTCAAAAAGGTTTTTTGTAAACATCTTCCTTATCAATTAAGGTCTTCGGCTGTTTATGTCTCCTCGTTGTTCCTAGGTGACGTATTTGAATAGAGGGAGGAGTGTAATAAGTTTATATCCCTTTGAAGAATTAACAAATTCATTATTGAAGATGTAAATATATAACAATGGAAAACATATGATCTTCATTATTAACTGTTTTCACGAGAAAGCATGTCCTCTAATTACATGCAAAATACACCCACACAATACATGTATGTATGTATATGTATATTTGTGTATGTATACATACATAACATACATACATATAAATATGTATGTGTGTACGTGTTTGAGTGTCTATTGGAGCATCAAATGTCCATCCTACCAACACAACCTCTTACCAATACAGCAAATATGACAGTCCATCGGAAGGAACAAAAATTATATTTTGCTTCCGAACACAAAAATATAAATAAAAAACGTAACTGAAATGGAGATTTGTATGAATAACTTAAAAACTATACCTACATTTTTTATTCTTTTTCATGATTCTGGTAAGTGTGCTAAAATGGAATATTCCAAGGTAGCTAATTTTCATTATTATTATTATCATTATTACTATTATTATTATTACCATCTAAGCTACAACCTTAGTTTGTGAAGCAGGATGCTATAAGCCCAAGGGATCAGACAGGGAAAAATTGCCAGACAAGGAAAGAAAATAAGGAAATAAATAACTACCGTATATGAGAAGTCATGAATAATGAGTACAAAATATTTTCAGATTTTTCACAATTTTAAATATAGATCTGTCATATATAACCTATGAAGAGATATTTGTGTCAGCCTGTTCTACATAATAACATTCGCTGCAAGTTTCAACTTCTGTAATTACTCGTAAAGAAAAAGAAAATAAAGTTAATCAAGTAATTATTAATATGAAAAGTAAACAATAAACAAATAAAGAAATTATTCCAGTTCAAACACAATTTAAAACCAGTTAAAAAGATATGTGCTAAACGAAATTATAATTCTCAAATAAACTCTGACAAATAAAAAATATGCAAATTTAAAATTGATAGAAGTAAATAAAATTTTACTTTTTATCCAATTCCTTTTATTTTTACTCTATGATATTTGATGAAGCTTCAAATGCCTCAGCCTATGTCAAATAATGTTAGTATTTAGTTTTAGTCAAGAACTTGAGATACTATTTTCTCTCTCTCTCTTTCTCTCTCTCTCTCTCTCTCTCTCTTCTCTCTCTCTCTCTGTGTGTGTGTGTGTGTGTGTGTGTGTTACCGTTTACAGAATTTCCAAGAACCCATCCAACCGTAGAATAAGAGCATGAGAAAACCACTCCAAATGAATTTACATGCTAAACCCACCCCACCCCAAGCTTAATTAAGTTCTACGGTCACATATGGGGCCCGTTTCCCCTTTCAGCTGTGTCAACTAGGGACCAAAGTTTATGCAGCTAATAATATACTCTATCTACAAACCCCCTGCAATCTAGATTTGGCTAAACTTCAGATCAGCGACTTCAGGATTATTAAGTTCATTACTCTACCATTATTGAAGATCATAAACCAGAAAATTAACCGGAAAATGTTAAACCGAAATTCACAGTATTTATTGATCTTTATTTGTCTTTGTAACTCATAAATGGCAGAGGCAAGAAACAGTCACAATACCCAGCTAGCAAGAGAATGCCCCAGAGACTGACCACATATGCATATGATTACCGACCAAGACTCTCTCCACTCAAGCTAGGACCAGGGAGGGCCAGGCAATGGCTGCTGATGCCTCAACAGGTAGACCTACTGTATAGGCTCCCGCAAAACCCCAATCCATTGCTCACAAGGATGGTAAGGTTGCAGACAATACAATAAACTATCGAGGTTGAGCGGGACTCGAACACCAGTCTGGCAGATCGTCAGACAGGGACGTATCTAATAGGCCAAGACAAATACCTGTTTATCAGTACAATAAAGCACGGGAAACTTACAAAAGTCCTTATTCATATTTATTGAAACTAACAAAGAATACTCGAGCTTGTTATACAACTTAATTAACATTCCTTTCCCCAACAAAGAATATATCATCTTTGGATGCTTATCGTCCTCTCGTTGCTTCTTATGTTTCTCATAACCTCTACCATCGGTATGTGCCACATATGTGAACCCACATAGTTGTTGTTTTTACAGAAACAAAAACGCAATTAATTTAATCGTTGCAATTACGGTATGTGTATGAACATTTAACTGAACAAGTTATTTCTGTAATTTTGTTTCTTTGAGTA
Organism: Palaemon carinicauda; assembly: GCF_036898095.1. Classification (NCBI taxonomy): domain Eukaryota; kingdom Metazoa; phylum Arthropoda; class Malacostraca; order Decapoda; family Palaemonidae; genus Palaemon; species Palaemon carinicauda. The sequence continues at coordinate 69,498,348 of NC_090746.1, read as the reverse complement.
TCTTTAGTGTGTGTTGATATATAACCAACCCCCCCCCCCTCTCTCTCTCTCTCTCTCTCTCTCTCTCCCTCTCTCTCTCTCTCTCTCTCTCTCTCATGGGAAACTTCTACTAGCTGAATCTCGTCTCAAAAATATCAACAAAAAATTATCTCTCTCTCTCTCTCTCTCTCTCTCTCTCTCTCTGTGTGTGTGTGTGTGTGTGTGTGTGTTACCGTTTACAGAATTTCCAAGAACCCATCCAACCGTAGAATAAGAGCATGAGAAAACCACTCCAAATGAATTTACATGCTAAACCCACCCCACCCCAAGCTTAATTAAGTTCTACGGTCACATATGGGGCCCGTTTCCCCTTTCAGCTGTGTCAACTAGGGACCAAAGTTTATGCAGCTAATAATATACTCTATCTACAAACCCCCTGCAATCTAGATTTGGCTAAACTTCAGATCAGCGACTTCAGGATTATTAAGTTCATTACTCTACCATTATTGAAGATCATAAACCAGAAAATTAACCGGAAAATGTTAAACCGAAATTCACAGTATTTATTGATCTTTATTTGTCTTTGTAACTCATAAATGGCAGAGGCAAGAAACAGTCACAATACCCAGCTAGCAAGAGAATGCCCCAGAGACTGACCACATATGCATATGATTACCGACCAAGACTCTCTCCACTCAAGCTAGGACCAGGGAGGGCCAGGCAATGGCTGCTGATGCCTCAACAGGTAGACCTACTGTATAGGCTCCCGCAAAACCCCAATCCATTGCTCACAAGGATGGTAAGGTTGCAGACAATACAAGAAACTATCGAGGTTGAGCGGGACTCGAACACCAGTCTGGCAGATCGTCAGGCAGGGACATATCTAATAGGCCAAGACAAATACCTGTTTATCAGTACAATAAAGCACGGGAAACTTACAAAAGTCCTTATTCATATTTACTGAAACTATCAAAGAATACTCGAGCTTGTTATACAACTTAATTAACATTCCTTTCCCCAACAAAGAATATATCATCTTTGGATGCTCATCATCCTCTCGTTGCTTTTTATGTTTCTCATAACCTCTACCATCGGTATGAGCCACATATGTGAACCCACATAGTTATTGCTTTTACAGAGACAAAAACGCAATTACGGTATGTGTATGAACATTTAACTGAACAAGTTATTTCTGTAATTTTATTTCTTTGAGTATTTTTAGTTTGTGTTGATATATAACCAACCAACCTCTCTCTCTCTCTCTCTCTCTCTCTCTCTCTCTCTCTCTCTCTCTCATGGGAAACTTCTACTAGCTGAATCTCGTCTCAAAAATATCAACAAATAATTATCTCTCTCTCTCTCTCTCTCTCTCTCTCTCTCTCTCTCTCTCTCTGTGTGTGTGTGTGTGTGTGTGTGTATTACCGTTCATAGAATTTCGAAGAACCCATCCAACCATAGAATACGAGCATGAGAAAGCCCCTCCAAATGAATTTACATGCTAAACCCACCCCACCCCAAGCTTAATTAAGTTCTACGGTCACATATGGGGCCCGTTTCCCCTTTCAGCTGTGTCAACTAGGGACCAAAGTTTATGCAGCTAATAATATACTCTATCTACAAACCCCCTGCAATCTAGATTTGGCTAAACTTCAGATCAGCGACTTCAGGATTATTAAGTTCATTACTCTACCATTATTGAAGATCATAAACCAGAAAATTAACCGGAAAATGTTAAACCGAAATTCACAGTATTTATTGATCTTTATTTGTCTTTGTAACTCATAAATGGCAGAGGCAAGAAACAGTCATAATACCCAGCTAGCAAGAGAATGCCCCAGAGACTGACCACATATGCATATGATTAGCGACCAAGACCCGCTCCACTCAAGCTAGGACCAGGGAGGGCCAGGCAATGGCTGCTGATGCCTCAACAGGTAGACCTACTGTATAGGCTCCCGAAAAACCCAAATCCATTGCTCACAAGGATGGTAAGGTTGCAGACAATACAAGAAACTATCGAGGTTGAGCGGGACTCGAACACCAGTCTGGCAGATCGTCAGGCAGGGACATATCTAATAGGCCAAGACAAATACCTGTTTATCAGTACAATAAAGCACGGGAAACTTACAAAAGTCCTTATTCATATTTACTGAAACTATCAAAGAATACTCGAGCTTGTTATACAACTTAATTAACATTCCTTTCCCCAACAAAGAATATATCATCTTTGGATGCTCATCATCCTCTCGTTGCTTTTTATGTTTCTCATAACCTCTACCATCGGTATGAGCCACATATGTGAACCCACATAGTTATTGCTTTTACAGAGACAAAAACGCAATTACGGTATGTGTATGAACATTTAACTGAACAAGTTATTTCTGTAATTTTATTTCTTTGAGTATTTTTAGTTTGTGTTGATATATAACCAACCAACTCTCTCTCTCTCTCTCTCTCTCTCTCTCTCTCTCTCTCATGGGAAACTTCTACTAGCTGAATCTCGTCTCAAAAATATCAACAAATAATTATCTCTCTCTCTCTCTCTCTCTCTCTCTCTCTCTCTCTCTCTCTGTGTGTGTGTGTGTGTGTGTGTGTATTACCGTTCATAGAATTTCGAAGAACCCATCCAACCATAGAATACGAGCATGAGAAAGCCCCTCCAAATGAATTTACATGCTAAACCCACCCCACCCCAAGCTTAATTAAGTTCTACGGTCACATATGGGGCCCGTTTCCCCTTTCAGCTGTGTCAACTAGGGACCAAAGTTTATGCAGCTAATAATATACTCTATCTACAAACCCCCTGCAATCTAGATTTGGCTAAACTTCAGATCAGCGACTTCAGGATTATTAAGTTCATTACTCTACCATTATTGAAGATCATAAACCAGAAAATTAACCGGAAAATGTTAAACCGAAATTCACAGTATTTATTGATCTTTATTTGTCTTTGTAACTCATAAATGGCAGAGGCAAGAAACAGTCACAATACCCAGCTAGCAAGAGAATGCCCCAGAGACTGACCACATATGCATATGATTACCGACCAAGACTCTCTCCACTCAAGCTAGGACCAGGGAGGGCCAGGCAATGGCTGCTGATGCCTCAACAGGTAGACCTACTGTATAGGCTCCCGCAAAACCCCAATCCATTGCTCACAAGGATGGTAAGGTTGCAGACAATACAAGAAACTATCGAGGTTGAGCGGGACTCGAACACCAGTCTGGCAGATCGTCAGGCAGGGACATATCTAATAGGCCAAGACAAATACCTGTTTATCAGTACAATAAAGCACGGGAAACTTACAAAAGTCCTTATTCATATTTACTGAAACTATCAAAGAATACTCGAGCTTGTTATACAACTTAATTAACATTCCTTTCCCCAACAAAGAATATATCATCTTTGGATGCTCATCATCCTCTCGTTGCTTTTTATGTTTCTCATAACCTCTACCATCGGTATGAGCCACATATGTGAACCCACATAGTTATTGCTTTTACAGAGACAAAAACGCAATTACGGTATGTGTATGAACATTTAACTGAACAAGTTATTTCTGTAATTTTATTTCTTTGAGTATTTTTAGTTTGTGTTGATATATAACCAACCAACCTCTCTCTCTCTCTCTCTCTCTCTCTCTCTCTCTCTCATGGGAAACTTCTACTAGCTGAATCTCGTCTCAAAAATATCAACAAATAATTATCTCTCTCTCTCTCTCTCTCTCTCTCTCTCTCTCTCTCTCTCTCTGTGTGTGTGTGTGTGTGTGTGTGTATTACCGTTCATAGAATTTCGAAGAACCCATCCAACCATAGAATACGAGCATGAGAAAGCCCCTCCAAATGAATTTACATGCTAAACCCACCCCACCCCAAGCTTAATTAAGTTCTACGGTCACATATGGGGCCCGTTTCCCCTTTCAGCTGTGTCAACTAGGGACCAAAGTTTATGCAGCTAATAATATACTCTATCTACAAACCCCCTGCAATCTAGATTTGGCTAAACTTCAGATCAGCGACTTCAGGATTATTAAGTTCATTACTCTACCATTATTGAAGATCATAAACCAGAAAATTAACCGGAAAATGTTAAACCGAAATTCACAGTATTTATTGATCTTTATTTGTCTTTGTAACTCATAAATGGCAGAGGCAAGAAACAGTCATAATACCCAGCTAGCAAGAGAATGCCCCAGAGACTGACCACATATGCATATGATTAGCGACCAAGACCCGCTCCACTCAAGCTAGGACCAGGGAGGGCCAGGCAATGGCTGCTGATGCCTCAACAGGTAGACCTACTGTATAGGCTCCCGAAAAACCCAAATCCATTGCTCACAAGGATGGTAAGGTTGCAGACAATACAAGAAACTATCGAGGTTGAGCGGGACTCGAACACCAGTCTGGCAGATCGTCAGGCAGGGACATATCTAATAGGCCAAGACAAATACCTGTTTATCAGTACAATAAAGCACGGGAAACTTACAAAAGTCCTTATTCATATTTACTGAAACTAACAAAGAATACTCGAGCTTGTTATACAACTTAATTAACATTCCTTTCCCCAACAAAGAATATATCATCTTTGGATGCTTATCATCCTCTCGTTGCTTTTTATGTTTCTCATAACCTCTAACACCGGTATGTGCCACAAATGTGAACCCACATAGTTGTTGTTTTTACAGAGACAAAAACGCAATAATTTAATCGTTGTAATTACGGTATGTGTATGAACATTTAACTGAACAAGTTATTTCTGTAGTTTTGTTTCTTGAGTATTTTTAGTGTGTGTTGATATATAACCAACCGCCCCCCCCCCCCTCTCTCTCTCTCTCTCTCTCTCTCTCTCTCTCTCTCTCTCTCTCTCTGGAAACTTCTACGGGTTCAATCTCAAGTCTCAAAAACAATTAATGAACAAAAGCAAAATAATTTACATACACAAATTACTTTGCAAATGGAATAAAACTAATCATGGATCATTTTAAATATTATTACTTAGACATCTACTGTGTAATATTTGGCTTAGTTCTATTTCTAATTTCTTCCACATTAGTAAAGACAATGGAAAAAAACTTGTGAACATCCGTATATAAATAAACCTCCATGGATTACTGAAATAAATAAAGTTTTCTTCGTCTTTCTTCCTCGCTATATTCAAGCAATATTTAAAAATATCAATAATCAAGAGAGATATTTATGCCTGTGCATTTCCAAAACCAAAATCGGCATACAAAAACTACACGTACATATATATATATACATACATATATATATATATATATATATATAGGTATATATATAGGTATATATATATATATATATATAAACACAAATCTGTATAAATGTATTAACACCATAAACACATATGTAGGTCAATGTATGAAAAGTAAAAGAAAATACATGGAAAGAGCTACAAAAAAGAAGACAAGATCGATGTATATGTGAATATTTCAAGTAGCCTTTGCTTCAGGTCACATTTAAAGTCGATGTGCAGGCTACTCTCTCAAGAACAACGGACAATATTTTCCCCTGGCCATAAGAAAAAAGAAAACTCTACGGTCAAGTAAATCCTTATTTCATTAACCCGGAAAATTGCCATACTGTTGCCGCTACTACTACTACTACTACTACTACTACTACTACTATTATTATTATTATTATCATTATTATTATTATTACTTTCTAAGCTACAACCATAGTTGGAAACGCAGGATGCTATAAGCCTAGGGGCCCCAACAGGGAAAATATCCCAGTGAGGAAAGGAAACAAGGAAAAATAGAATATTTTAAGAACAGTAACATTAAAATAAATATTTCCCATATAAACAATAAAAACTTTAACAAAATAAGAGGAAGAGAAATTAGATAGAATAGTGTGCCCAAGTGTACCCTCAAGCAAGAGAACTCTAACCCAAGACAGTGGAAGACCATGGTACAGAGGCTATGACACTACCCAAGACTACAGAAAAATGGTTTGATTTTGGAGTGTCCTAGAAGAGCTGATAACCATAGCTAAAGAGTATTTTCTACCTTTACCAAGAGGAAAGTAACCACTGGAAAATCACAGAGTAATAGTTACCCCTTGGGTGAAGAAGAATTAGTCTTTCTGTGACAGATGGAAGATAGGAACTAATCTTATTTCTAGACCATGGATATGAAGATGAGGAGGACATCTGTCTAGCAGCGATTGATGTATATATACAAAAAAAATCCAAATCCTTCCTAAACATCTTTAAATGCGATACAATCAAGACTGGTGAAGGAACCCAATTCTCAAGCTTACTTTCCCTCCTCATTCAACATGTATGAGACAGAATCCACTAATGTTAAAAATGATTCAACTAAAATATTCAATTTATTCTGTAAGATCAGCAAGACAGAAGTCGACCTTGCATCTTATGTATGAAGATTCAGATTTTGACATCTTATCAAAAGTTTGACTTCAACTGACAAAAGCTGATGTCTTTCCAAGATGAATCCTTATGAAATGAAAAATAAAGCCATATCTACTTCAAAACTGTTCACCTTAATCACCACTAAGACATCTGCTGTAAAATTTCATCCGAATCCAAATATTGATATATATTTGTGTGTGTGTATGTGTATGTATGTGTACTGTTTACATGTATACGTAATAAGAAGCATAATAAAAATATACGTTACGTTTAAAAAACAAATACATATAATAATAATAATAAACAAATACATATAATAATAATAATAATAATAATAATAATAATAATAATAATAATAATAATAATAAGTGTGTGTGGACGCATACGTACACAGAAACGAGGGAAACCTGACTTCCGTCGGAATTTTCGTCAGTAAAGCATATTGAAAAAAATCGACGGTAATCATCACCACCTAAAGATCGAAGTTCATATATATCCCGCGCCATCTCATTATCGGCATATTGAGCCCCCGGGGAATAATTTTCATAGAATATTCATAGAGAAGCACTTGGGTGTATACAATATCCGATGAAAAACGCCACGTAAAATTGGAGAGCCATAAACCTCCAAAGTTTACTGCCTGTCCTCACGTTCGATCACAAAATCGTATTGTGAAAGAAATCTCGTCACTCTTATTTCTCATTGAAACGTAAAGTTCTGTTGTCCTTTAGTCTTGGGTAGTGCCATAGCCTCTGTATCATAGCCTTCCACTGTCTTGGATTAGAGTTCTCATGCTTGAGGGTACACTCGGACACACAATCCTCTCTGTTTCCTTATTTCCTTTTCTAACTAGGCTATTTTCCTGTTTGGAGCCCTTGGGTTTATAGCATCCTGCGATTTCAACTAGGGTTGTGACTTAGCTAGTAATAATAATAATAATAATAATAATAATAATAATAATAATAATAATAATAATAATAATAAACTAAAGACATAGAAAAAGAAAACTTGAAACATTTTTAATGACATACTTGATACTTGTGACATTCCCCTATGTTCTATAATGGTACAGGATATTACTATTAAGGAGAGAATGGTCTTGAGTCCCAACTACATTACTACCTGGCTTTTATTTTTCAATCGTTCCCTCTGGTCTCTTCCCACCTATATAGGTGTACACATTACTTTTTTTTTTAACTTGAAATCATGAATGTAGTTTGAATGTCGCTGATGACTAGCAGAGTCAAGGGACAGTTGCATCACCCTAGCAAACAGGACAAAACCCTAGAGACTGCCCATATACCATATGATTACACTCAAGCTCACTCTCCACCCATACTAGGATCAGGAAAGGCCACGTAATGGCTGCTAATGACTCAGCAAGTAAACATATAGGCTCCCCCAAATCCCACATCCTTAGCTCACAAGGATGGTAAGGCTGCAGACGCTAAAGGAACTAACGAGTTTGACTGAGTCTCGAACGAGCTGGAGTAAAACTTCTAGAATACTGTATAGTATTGAGCCTCATGAAAGAGAACGCATGACTTATAATCAACTGAATGCCTAGTATTACAAACAGGATGGAATTGTCCGGGATGATCTGAATGTAAAGGATAAGAATAATGAAAAACCTTACGCAACATGCATAACAGTCTAATTGAACGACAGTGCCAGAGATTAATATCTAGATCAGGAATAAGAAATCTAATAGATCGTAAGTTCCTGTCCAACAAATTAAGATGAAAATCAGCAGCTGAAGACCAGACAGGAGAACAATACTCGAAAAAAGATAGAATGAAAGAATTAAAACTATTCTTCAGAATAGATTGATTACTGAAAATCTTAAAAGACTTTCTTAATCGGAAAATTTTTGAGTAATTGAATAAGAGACAGCCATTGCTTGACCCTCCCTGGTCTTAGTTGGATGAAGAGTAAGCTTGGGGGCTGATCATATGTATATATGGCCGGTCTCTAGGGCACTGTCACTGTCCCTTGTCTCTGCCATTCCTGGGTGACCTATAGACAAGGCAAATAACCTTGTGAGAAAAATTAGTAAACAAGCATAAAACATGCCACTCTATACAAAGAACAGAAAATATTGTGGGCGGAAATATAAAAACCCGGAAGAGGAAATTTCTCTAACATTGTAATTATGTCCATGAACCAATATTTTGTCACAAAATTACGATCATGGTGTAAGTATGAAAACAATGCTCTAATATATAAGGACCTTTTAATAAGGTCGCTTTAGGGAGAATAATTTAATAAATTGGCCTTTCCCTCCCGGCTGAAATGCCTAATATTCTCATATCCTCTTGTTTATGGTATCGCAAACCCTGCTTACTAACCCGAAAGCAATTTCCTCCGTGAGGTTGGAAATCTATAGCTTCCTTCTTTGGATTATATAGAATTATGAAGTAATATAACTCATGAGATTAAAACATTCCATATGAGCTTCATCATATACATTGCGTTTGAAGCTCACACACACACATATATATATATAATATATATATATATATATATATATATACATATATATATATACATATATATATACATATATATACATATATATATACAGTATATATATATATATATATATACACACATATATATATATATATATTCGTATATATCAAAATCACTCTATGTAATTAAAATCATTTATTCTAAAGTCCTAAGATGACTCATAAATACTCACACGGTTCCAATCTAAAGCCTCTTGTCAACAAGTTGCCCTTTTTTACAAATTGCTTAAGAGCTAAGAGCTTTGATGATAAGACAAAGCAAATGATAACAAAGGCCATCAGAGAGAGAGAGAGAGAGAGAGAGAGAGAGAGAGAGAGAGAGATAGAGAGAGAGAGAGAAAGTAGATTACCTTGACGGAACACCAAAGAGGAAATCAATAAGTAAACGAAGTTGGCGTCATCAAAGACATTACTCTGACACAACGTGTCTTGTAACTATATTTCCCTTGGCAATGTCATCTTAAATTGTGCACACAACAGAAGGCAAAGGTAAAAGAATAACAAACCCAACGCTTAAATGTTTAGTGCACACACTTTTGGTATATTTACATATAAACGCGCGCAAACACACATATATATATATATATATATATATATATATAAAACAAAAAGTGTAGATATTTCTAATTCACTATAGGACAAAGGCCTCAGATATGTATTTATTCATGTAAGTGGTTTGGCCAGTTTTCATCACCACGCTGGCCACTGCGGAATGGTGATGGTGGGAGACTTTTCCAGTAAATTTTCCAGTAAGATAGACAAATTACATTCAATTTTTCAATACGAACGACAATTTTCAATCAATTTTCCAATATGATCGACCATTTGCAATCTTCCAATACAATCGACTATTTTCAATAAATATTCCAATACCATTGAGTTTTCAATCCAGTTTTATATACGATTGATTTTCAATTAATTTACCAATATGATTGACTATTTTCAATGATCATCGCAAAATCGGAACACTGAAAACAGCTCAAGCAACATCATTAACTGCCCTTTTTCATAAATTGTCTTCAATATCTTTACAAAGGAGACCGAAAAGAAGCAGAACTTTTCGTGGGGACAAGCGACGTGATTCTGCCAAGGCTACAGAATCAGAAGAACAGTAATCAGCACGGCAACTTATTTAGCCATCAGTTGTGGGTCTGCAACCTGGGACATGGAAGGAAGAAACGGAAAGGGAGCGTAAGAGGGGAAAGAGAAAGGGAGAATGAGAAGGAGAGCAACAGAGAGGGAGGAAGGGAAAGGGTGAGATAAAAATGGGAGAGGGGGACGAAAGGGAAAGGGAGATATAGAGGGAGAAAAAAGGGAACGGGAAAGTGATAGTTGGAAGAAAGGGAAAGTGATAGTTAGAAATGAGAGAGAGAGAGAGAGAGAGAGAGAGAGAGAGAGAGAGAGAGAGAAGGCTACCTTAAAAGTAGGTTGATGACTAATGTGCGTGATAGCGTTTTCACCATAACCTCTATTTTAGCAGCAGAAAATAACAGCAAACAATGAAGGACAACAATTATGTGGCTATTTTCTAGCAAAAGCATTTTAGATGGTGGAATGATCTTCCTAACCTAGCATTTAAATCGGTGGAACTTCAGAAGTTCAAACTCAGAGCCAATGATTTTTTTTTTTTTTTTTTAAAGTTGAACACGGTGATTTGAGTGTTTCTTTGTAATTTAAACATGACAGATCTATATAATGTTGTTACTGGTCATAAGATATTTTGTATTATTTTATTTATGGCTTCTAATTTATAGCCTATTTCCTTATTTCCTTTCCTTACAGGGCTATCTTCCCTGTTGGAGCTCTTGGGATTTTAGCATCCTGATTTTCTAACTAGGTTTGTAGATTAAATAGTAATAATAACAATAATATGCCTTTAATGATTAAATTAATTGATAAAAACAAGCCTGAAACGCCTGAAAGGAGATAATGGAATAAAACATCGATATAGGGAAGATTTCAACCATTAATTTGAATTCACAAAATCTCCTTCAAAAAAAAGTTACCCAAAATCAAATAATAATATTAACAGAGTTATAAGAAAAGATAAGAACGATACCTTTAAAACAGCAATAAGCTAGCAATTCCTATTCTAACTACATCAATAAAGACATTTTTCTTTTCTTTATATCTAAAACCTTCGATATGAATTGTTTAGGGGATATTGGGAAAATGAGATAACAGATAAAAAAAAAAAACCTAACCTTGAAAATCTGAACAAAGAAATTATACTCAGAGCGTAAAATTACTTTCCGGAAGGACCATTTTGATCTTGATAAAAAAAAAAAAAAAAAAAAAGCACATCAGACAATCCTTTTTACTGAACGAGTTTCCAAATGTCTTTATATCGAAGAAAACCTAAAAAGACACGCTAATACCATATGAGAGAGAGAGAGAGAGAGAGAGAGAGAGAGAGAGAGAGAGAGAGAGAATTCCAACAAGGCTTTCTTCTTATTGACAAACTGAAAAATATTATATCGTATTTCATCTAAAAGACAGAACTTTTCCCAGAAGGTAAATTAAGGGAAATTTATCTCCTCTTGAAAGGAAGGCACTGTTCCCAAGAGGCAAATAAACTCATATACACTTTCTCCAAGACAAAATGTACTCGCATGAAGAAAATTAAAGTGCTAAAAGTACTTCCCCTTTATTTATAGTAAGAAACTCCACAGACTAATACATTTAAACTTTTGGGGGAAGATATTAGACGAAAGGAAAAGCTACTTTTATGAGAGAGAGAGAGAGAGAGAGAGAGAGAGAGAGAGAGAGAGAGAGAGAGAGAGAGTATTTTCTCTAAAAGTTTATGCTCTTTTCATCCCGATATCATACCGCACGAGTTTCACACACACTCCTACACTGTAACGGTATCTTTTTTTGTATATCTCACTCTACACCTCACTGTTAACAGAACATGTTTAAGCCTGTCTTTCCATGAATTGTTGTGTTTAAATTTTTGTGACCTTCTTGCTCTGAAACTCTAGTATATAAGCTCGCAGTCTGTTGAAAAAAGTCAGTTATATTCACCTCGCCTCTCGGTTACAATCTCACGTCTCACTCCCACATTGGCGACCATAGGAGAGACCAGCTCCCTCCATCTTTCCCCCTCACTGCCGTGACTTACAGTTTGATGATGCCACCCTCCAACTGTGACTCTCTTATCACCACCACCCCCATAAAACTATCGCCCTTCGCCATTACAGAAGCATTTTCCTGGTATCAGTGTGAAGAGGTCCAATTCCTCATCATGGATGTGCCTTGCTAAAGCACCAAAGCAGACTGCGATCTCGTGGCAATCCCAGAGGCCACTTTCCCAGAAACCTCCGACTGGTATTGCGAGCAAGGCAACACCACGATAGTGTACGATGCCGTCAATACCTATCACCTGGAGCAGTCCTCGTAATCGCCAGCTGACTGTATAGCCAACTTTTTCAGCTCTCTCAACAATCATTGGGGGACCATAAGGCTTCACTCGCCCTCAGGGACATGACCAGTATCACTTGCCTGCAACCTGCCACAGACGGGTCTTCTCATGAGGTGAACCTTCTTCGCACTATTTGGATATGACACTTACCCGAACCTGTACACGCTGCCATCCTCAATGTCAATATTTTAATCATGAAGGACCTGATGACTAAAGTTGATGCCCTTATGGACAGCCACTTCACCACCCTCAAGACCATCAACGCCACCACCCCTGACGAAAACGACAACTGTTCAACCTCGACCAAAGGTAATGTAAATGCAGTAGGACACAGACGCCTACCGCATGACGTAACAGAGCGGTGACAAAGCCACCCACCAGCTACCACTCACTCACACCCCAACCAACAACCTTTACAGTCACTTACTGACGCCAATGAACCAAGAAGACATCTCCAAGACCATCACCACTGCCTTCGGTAAATACACCTTCAATTATTCCTGTTTTGGCCTTCATCATTCTGGCGCCACTTTTCAACACCTCATGGATGGCATCTTAAGGGACCTCCACTTCTGTGTATAATAGGTGGATGAAATACTTATGTTCTCTTCCTCCAAAGAGGAATATCTCCATCGTATTGTGCTCTATCGCCTAGAATAGAACGGACTTGTAGTCTGTCCAAGTGTACCTTCTGCATCAACGAAGTATCGTTCTTAGGTCATTGCATCACTCCTGAAGGAGTTCACCCCCCTCCCTGAGAAAGTAGAAGCCGTTCAGAACTTCCCCATGCATTCGACAGTTAAAGCACTGCAAAAATTCTTGGGCATGATCAACAATTATCACAGTTTCCTACCAGCCATTGCCGCCACTCTTTCCCCCTTCTACACCTCCTCAAGGGTAAGCCAAAAGACCTGAAGTGGGGTCCCCTTCAAGAAGCGGCCTTCTGAAACGCAAAGAATACTCCATTCAACCGCTGCTGCTCTCACTTTCCCCGTGCCACATGCACCTCTCATATTCTCCACCAAAGCCAGCGACATCACTTTAGGTGCTGTACTCGAGCAGGCGGTCAATGTCTTGCCCCTCCCAATGGCCCTCTTCAGTAGAAAACTGTCCAAGGCAGAATACGGCTACTCTACCTTTGACTGCAAATTACTGGCAGTGCATATGGCTCTCCATCACTTTCACCACTTACTAGAAGGTACGCCCTTTATCAATCGCACAGACCACATGCATTTGGTGCACACCTTCACTCGACACTCCGACATCACTCCTCCATGGCTGAATAAAATTGTACCCTTCAACACGCCACTGGTAAACAAATCCTGTTGCTGACGTCCTGAGAAGAAACACATGGCCACCATTCACCTGGGATTAGATTACAACCCCTTGGCAGAAGCCCAATGAAAAGAGCCAGAGTACCAAGCATGTAGGACATCCTGCCCATCCCTCCATTGGTAAGACATCGCCCTTGATGACTACAACACCCTCCTCCCCTGTGACATCAGTACGGGTAGACCATGACCATGGATACCTGCTCCCATGCGTCGACAGGTATTTGAATTCATTCATGGCCTCTCACATACCACGCGCCGATTTACTGCATAACTACTGAAGACGAAGTTCATTTGGCACAGCATTTCTAAGAATGCGCTTATACTTCATGCCAAACTTTAAAAGTACATCGACATACGAATTCTTGAGTGGGCACCTTTCCTCAACCTCAGTGTCGTTTTGCCCACATTCATGTTGACGTAGTAGGTCCCCTACCCAGATCAAAAGGACATTGCTACCTGTTTACCATTATCGACCGCTCTACTTGTTGGCGTGAAGCCATTCCCATGAAAACTGCAATGTCCGCCTCATGTACATCTGGCTTACTCTCAGGGTGGATAGCAAGATTTGGTATCTCTTAGTATATTACTTCTGACAGGGGTACCACTTTCACCTCTAAATTGTGGACTCCATTAGCAAATCTGCTGGGAATCACCTATATCACACAACCACCTACAACCCTACTGCCAATGGAATGGTTGAATGTTTTCATGTCACCCTCAAAACAGCTTTGATGTCCCACTGCAAGGATTCCAACTGGTTTAGTCAGTTTCCCTGGGTCCTCCTGAGACTTAGGACCACTCCTGGCGACGCACTGGATGTCTTATCAGCTGAAATGGTGTATGGTGACCGGACTTACCAGCACCCGGCTAAGCAACACATTCCGACAGATTTGCACTCTGCCAAGACACTTGCAGTGCACTGCTAACGGCCCCTTACATGGGACCTTTCCTCGCGACCCGTTGATCGACTAACACCTATTTACCTTTTGCAAGATGACCCGCCTACAGTACGCCTTTTTTTAGGAGGGAAACAAGTACTGCACGTATTTCACACACGCTCGCACACTGTAACAGTATTTTCTTTTTTACTATATATCTCGTTCTGCACCTTATTGTTAATGGAACCTGTTTAAGCCTGTTTTTTCATTAATTGTTGTGTTTGAATTTTGTGACCTTCTTGCTCTGAAACTCTTGTATATAAGCTAGCTGTTTGTTGAAATAAAGTCATTTGCATTCTCCTCGCCTCTCAGTTACAACCTCGCGGCTCACTGCCACAATATAGTAGCATCTGATGTAAGAAAGGTATTGTTTTAGTATTATCACTATAATAACTACAAGAGATCGAGTAGAGTTATTGACATTGGATAGTTCTTAAACTCTACGGAAACTAGCATTTATTTTTTACACCCCGTCCCAGTCTTAAGAGCATGTTGAAGCTTGTACACTAGTTACAATTCGTACTAATAATAATAAACATCAATATAAAGAGAATATTTTAATATGGAAAAAACAAGAATGAAAAGAAATACTAAACCTGTAAGAAAAGGGCGTTAGAATAGTCGAAAGACGTAAAATAATAAAAACTACGTAAAGAAAAATTTAGAAAAAACTAAAGCTGGAAATATTTCATTAAAAATGGACCTAAATATAGACCAAAGAAATAAGAAAGAAAAAACACTAGAGATAAACAAGAGCTTAAAACAAATAAAGTAAGAGAAATATATTTGAATGCATTCCGATGCGAGAGACATAATAAATAAAACTGTGGAATAACATGAAAGTAAAAACAGTATAAGCAAGAGCTTAAACCAAATAAAAGTATATTTGAATGCATTCCTATCAGTGAAACATAATATGTAAAACTGAGGATTGACATGACAGCGACTATGAAACCCCCTTTGTTTTGACAACAGTAATAATATCAACCCAGAAAGTTAAAACTACAGAATGCGACACCTGGAATAAATATTCAGTGACAAATAGCAACCCACCCCAAGTAATAAACTAACACATGACTGAAAGCAGGATATACTGCCAATAAAACAACAACCGACTGTTTATCTCGTATAGAAATCTAGAAGAAAAATAAGATATGACAACACCCTCCAAAACATGTCTTCTACGTGTTCTCGAACAAACATAAAAGAAAATGGTGTCTAGAACAAACATAAAAGAAAATGGTGTCTAACAAGAGTTAAGCAAAGCAAAAGTTAGGAAGGCATCGTCAACACGTTTGTAACGATGCCAAGGATGTTCACTTTAGGCTTGATAGAAACTTCCTTTATATAACAAATGGTAAAAAGCAGAGAACATCTTTAATCGATTAATACTTTGCATAGGAATTACAATTAAGTAATTTCAGTTGAAAATCTTCAAGCGAGCGTACATAGAGACAGTTAGTTCGGGTGTTAAAAAAAAACAAAAGAGTTTTCTCCCTAAACAATTTTTGGTAAGAAAAATTTAGGATTGAAACAAATTTTACGCTACCTAGCGTGATCAATTTCAAACCAACACCCGGGAGAAAATATATCATTTGAGAGAGAGAGAGAGAGAGAGAGAGAGAGAGAGAGAGAGAGAGAGAGAACGTACTTTTGAAATAGTAATGAAACAGATTTAAGTTCTCCTACGAACATAAGCCAACTACAATATTAATCTATGCATTTGACTGCATTAATCAATGCAACAACATAATCCTTACTTGAATCATTTTGTACTCTTACGCCAAAAAGAGTTGGAGGTAAGTGAACTTCGATTGGTATATATGCTTTGGAAAATATTCAAAACCCTTAACATATTTTAATGCAAATCACTGAGAGAGAGAGAGAGAGAGAGAGAGAGAGAGAGAGAGAGAGAGAGAGAGAGAGAGAGAGAAAATACACGAGGTAGACTCGAGCCCGAAGAATCGGGCAAAAATGGTCACGTAATAAAATAAAGTTTAATAGATAAATGGACTAATAAATAAAAAATATAAAAACAAAATCAGACTGTATCGACATCCTAAAGTATCTCTCATTCCTTAACTTGCATCTCGGCCAAATTACATATTTACGCAGAGTAAGGCTCACCACAGCATAAACACATGCAAACGGAGAGACAATGCAATTACGTCACCGAATGTAAGCGGAAACAAATATGCTGGACAATGAAATTGTTACTGATGGCAAGACATTCTCGACTTGCATTAATTTTAAAGGACGTATCTCAAGGTGGAATTTTACGGTACAATTCCGTAGAAATTTAACGTTTAGAATACGAGGCTGTTAATTGGTGAAATAAAGTGCTCTAAGAAATACACAGTAATAAATTACAGTAATTATTTATTCCATAAAATACGAAATATGAAAATAGACTAAATATTTTATGTAATACTCCATTGTACGTAAAAAAAAAACTTGGAAATAAAACAACTTGCAATAAAAAAGGAAAGGTCAAGACTGCTGTAAGTTGCCAGGCGGACAAGTCACAAACTCCCGAGAGAAAATCTAGAAATACGAGACCAGAGAGAAAAAAAGGGCCTTATGAAATACAGAGTAATAAACTGCAGTAAACATTTACTTCATGAAATACGCAACCATTTCACGTAATATTATAATTAAGAAAAAACTTTGAAATAAGACTTACAAAAAAGAAAGACTGCTCTAAGTTTCCAAGAGGACACTTCCCAAACTCACGAGAGAGAGAGAGAGAGAGAGAGAGAGAGAGAGAGAGAGAGAGAGAGAGACATGCTAATCCACCCGACAGAATAATACAAGGTTGGGTGTTGGAACTGCGAATGTCAGGTCACGATCAGCAGAAGTATATGAATCAACGTCATGATTTATGAGGCAGGAATTAAGGTCCTACGACACATCGACCCACAACGCTGCAGTGAGCTTGAAAACAAGAATACAATTACTGGGTAATTTACGCACGCACACACAAGCACACATATTTTATATTTATATATATATATATATATATATATATATATATATATATACATATATATATATATATATATATATATATATATACACACACACACACACATATATATATATATATATATATACATATATATATATATAATATATATACAAATATATAATGTGTGTGTGTATTAGACATAACACAAAATCTTTTTACGATAAAAAATTGGACCTCCAAATTAACCTGGGAGCCAACTCATAGGTTACAATCCTATTATATACTGTATACTACAACACTATGGGTACCTCGTCTGATGCTATATATTCTGTTAAATTCCTCCGAAATATTTAAACTTTGAACAAAAGCAGGCTGATCAATAGGAAGAATAATCCAATAAAAACAATTAACAGTCAATCAACAGTCACGCAGTAGTGCTACAATGAATTAAATCTGTATACAACAATGAAGATATAAAAGATTTTGAGAAAAAAATCATTGATGTTCGAGAAAATAATAATTCTCTTGAATTCGAATTTTGAATCACAGGAATATGTCTACTGTATATGTAATTTATAACTACAAATACATTAAATAAATATGGAGACAATTCCGTCGAAAATAGGATGAAGATTAAAGTGCCAAGGAAAACGGATATCCTATTGGAAAAGTTAAATGCTTCCTGGCATTCTACTCGGCGGAAGTTCGAGACCCTCGCAAAATCGATAGTTCACTGTAGTGTCTCCAAACCATTCTTGTAAGCTAAGAAGGGGGTTGGGGGGAGCCTATAGGTCTACCTGCTGATTCATCAGTAGCCAATGCCTGACCCTCCATGGTCCTAGCATGGGTGGCGAGAGGGCTTGGGTGCTGATCATATAAATGTTTAGTCCATCTCTTGGCATTGTCCTATACCTTGCCTATGTCATTTATGTATCTCGTTTATGTATACCAACTCTAATAGAAAACCTTTCCTATATACCAGTTAACAAAACGAACAGAAACAATACTGTGATACATAGGTACGATCAATGTTAATAATGCAAAAATTAGCTTAACCCTGCTATAGACGGTGCAAAATGATGAGCTCAAATTAGATGATTTAAGGCTAAATATGAAAATCTCGTAATTAATTAATCAATCGCCTAAAAGCGTTTCAATCTACTTGTTAACACAAGTTACAACCGAAAGGAACCTTGATACTTAAAATAAATGGGGGAAAATCTAATGCTTCCTCCCCTACTCGTATGTAAACAAGTCTCAGAAGATAAGATATCCTAACACTGTAACATCTAAATCAAGTTGCTTCCCAACCACACGAATTGTTCCCCAAAATTGACACACTTTTGAAACTACATGAAACGTGACATTAAAGATAACAATTCCCCAGTTACTTTTTCTGATGCTTATAGTAATATAAGTTGTGCTTTTTCAGAATACCTTTTTCATCATCAATCTTCAACCATCAACATCGC
>NC_090746.1:69474312-69476812 GCF_036898095.1 Palaemon carinicauda | reverse complement strand
AATATGTCACCAGTGTGATTATCACTCTAACATCATTCGAACTAAGGCAAAAATGCAGAGAAATAAAAATCTACAAATTTATATATATTTCTAGATCGAATTGGCCAAATAAACCCCGCGTTCGAATGACAAGTTTCAAAAGGATCAAATCAAGATCTGAAAGACAGAAACAGACAAAAAATAATTCCGTACAATTTCCATATCAACTGGTATGCAATTAATGCCTTCTCCATCATAAGGCTCCATACTATACAGTTTTCTAGAAGTTTATTCCAGCTGTGACCAGATTGTGGAATGATCTTAATCAGGTTCTTGAATCAGTATAACTTTAATTGTTCAAACTTGCAGCGAATATTTTGCTGTTTAACAGACTGACATAAGTTTCCCTTCATAGTGTAAATATGAAAGATCCGTGTTAATAATGTTACTGTTTTAAAGATATCTTACATTAATTGTTCATTGTCATTTTTTTATTTCCTTTTTCACTGGGCTATTTTTCCCCGTTAAAGGCCCTGGGCATATAGCATCCTTCTTTTCCGATTAGTGTTGTAGCTTAACGAATAATAATAATAATAATAATAATAATAATAATCTGAATCTGTGGCCCCCGCCCACATCAAACATACCCTAAAATATTATTCGAATCTTCGATACCAGCGGCCGGGCCAAACCGCAGCCAAGAAAGGAATGATTTCGAGTTATGTGTGATTTTGGCGGAATTCCAGTTTGGAAAAAAAAAATAATAATAATAAAAAAATCTCTGCGATTTGGATTCGCTGCAAAGAGGCAGCCGAGTGTGAACAGAGCTGAACATCCAGCTACGTACGACATAGTATTCTTTATGAATTGCAGGTGCTTTTAAATATAATACAAAGGCGATATATGCCCTTTCAAATGAAGTTAATATCATGAATTTCAAAAGTAAATTACAGTTAATGTCATAAATTTCAAATGTAAATTCAAGTTAATGTCATGAATTTCAAATGTAAATTCAAGTTAATGTCATAAACTTCTAATGTAAATTCAAGTTAATATCATGAATTTTAAATGTAAATTCAAGTTAATAGTAGGATTTTCAAATGTAAATTCAAGTTAATACCATGAATTTCAAATGTAAATTCAAGTTAATATTATGAATGTCAAATTGAAATCAAATGAAACAAAGACCAATATGAGTATTTCAATTACAATACCATTTAATCTTTCAGAAATCAAGTAAATGTTACATAAAAAAAAATATAGTAACATTTAAAGGAAGAATTAGGAAAGGTAACAGAGCTTATCAAATCACCATAATTTAGTCTACTGTATTTGATTTATGAGAATACTGGCTCATTTTTTCATTGCCTACACATACACCGAATAGTTTGGCCTATTCATTCCACGTTCTCCTTTGTCCTCATACACTTGACATCACTAAGATTAACAAACAATTCTTCTTCACTTAAGAGGTTAGCTACTGCACTTTAATTGTTCAGTGGATACTTTCCTTTTGGTAAGGGTAGAAGAGACTATTTAGCTAAGGTAAGCAGCTCTTCTAGGAGAAGGACACTCCAAAATCAAACCATTGTTCTCTAGTCCTGGATAGTGCCTTATCCTCTGTACCATGGTCTTCCGCTGTCTTCGGGTGGAGTTCTTTTGCTTGATGGTACACTTGGACACAATCTTCTATCTTATTTCTCTTACTCTTACTTTTTCTAAGTTTGTATGGTTTATGTATGAAAGATCTGTTTTAATGTTGTTACTGATCTTAAAATATTTTAAATTATTCATTACTTCTCTTGTAGTTTATACACTGATTTCCTTTCCTGACTGAGCTATTTGCCCCGTTAGAGCCCTTGGACTTATAGCATCCTGCTTTCCCAACTAGAGTTGTAGCTTAATAATAATAATAATAATAATAATAATAATAATAATAATAAAAAATGAAATTAGTGTAATAAAAAACTAATGAATCGCCGATTCCTCCGATTACCTTATCTACTCGCCCAGGTACATACATACAGTATATACACATTATAGGTGTGTGTATATAAGTATCTACAAATACATATACAGCAGATATATATTATCATAAAGTTGATTCAGCCTTGGATCTCTGTTCCAGAGGTAATAAGAATCTAGATATTAAGAGATATATATGGCTTATATGAATATATATATATATATATATATATATATATATATATATATATATATATATATATATGTACATATGTATGTATATATGCGTGTATATATATATACATATATATATATATATATATATATATATATATATATATACATACATACATACATACATTATTCATGAATAATCAAGTTGAGACCATACTATGAATCATCCTAACAACACCAATAACAGTGCAAATGATGACATATGTCTCAAACCCTCCAGAGACACAAGACGGCATCAGACAAAATGCTCCCCAGTATAAGCCAGCAGCTTCCACCTTTCGAGCTACAGCCGAAACACGGAATCACTCTTAGCCTTCCACCG
>NC_090746.1:69454312-69464312 GCF_036898095.1 Palaemon carinicauda | reverse complement strand
CCAGACTTATGGGTCGCCACCCACATTACCCAGCAGGAACTGAAAATACAGCCAGGAATTTCATGTCATGTCCTTGACAGATATTCCATGTCGTGTTCTTGCTAGGAACTCCATGTATGTTCTTGACATGAATTCCACGCCATGATCTTGTTAGGAATTCCATGTCATGTTCTTTCCAGGAATTCCATGAAATGTTCTCGTCGGGAACTCCATGTAATGTTCTTTCCAGGAATTCCATATCGTGTTCGCGCCAGGAACTCCGTGTAATGTTCCTGCCAGATATTCCATGTATGTTCTTGCCAGTAATTCCATTCCATGATCTTGCTAGGAATTCCATGTCATGTTCTTTCCAGGAATTCCATGTAATATTCTCGGCAGGAACTCCATGTAATGTTCTTGCCAGATATTCCATGTATGTTCTTGCCAGGAACTCCACATCCTGTTCTTACTAGGAATTCCATGTCATGTTCTTTCCAGGAATTCCATGAAATGTTCTCGTCGGGAACTCCAAGTAATGTTCTTGCCAGATATTCCATGTTCTGTTCTTGCTAGGAACTCCATGTAATGTTCTTGCGGGATATTCCATGTATGTTCTTGGCAGGAATTCCTCGTTATGTTCTTGCTAGGAATTCCATGTCATGTTCTTGCCAGGAATTCCATGTCATGTTCTTGTCAGGAACTCCATGTAATGTTCTTGCCAGATATTCCATGTTGTGTTCTTGCCAGGAACTCCAAGTAATGTTCTTGCCAGATATTCCATGTTGTGTTCTTGCTAGGAACTCCAAGTAATGTTCTTGCCAGATATTCCATGTTGTGTTCTTGCCAGGAACTCCAAGTAATGTTCTTGCCAGATATTCCATGTTGTGTTCTTGCCAGGAACTCCAAGTAATGTTCTTGCCAGATATTCCATGTTGTGTTCTTGCCAGGAACTCCAAGTAAAGTTCTTGCCAGATATTCCATATTGTGTTCTTGCTAGGAACTCCATGTAAAGTTCTTGCCAGATATTCCATATATGTTCTTGCCAGGAATTTCATGACATGTTCTTGTTAAGAATTCCATATTATGTTGTTTCCTGGAATTCCATGTCGTGTTCTCGCTAAGAACTCCATGTAATGTTCTTGCCAGATATTTAATGTTGCGTTCTCGCTAGGAAATCCATGTAATGTTCTTGCCAGATATTCCATCTATGTTCTTGCCAGGAGTTCCATGCCATATTCTTGCTAGGAACTCCATGTAATGTTCTTGCCAGATATTTCATATTGTGTTCTTGCTAGGAACTCCATGTAATATTCTTGCCAGATATTCCATGTATGTTCTTGCCAGGAATTCCATGCCATGTTTTTGCTAGGACTTCCATGTCGTGTTCTCGCCAGGAATTCCACGTCATGTTCTTGCTAGATATTCATGTTGTGTTCTTGCTAGAAACTTCATGTAATGTTCTTGCTAGGAACTCCATGTAATGTTCTTTCCAGGAATTCAATGTCGTATTCTCGCCAGGAATTCCATGTCATGTTCTTGCTAGGAATTACATGTAATGTTCTTTCAAGGAATTCCATGTTGGGTTCTCGCCAGGAACTCCATGTAATGTTCCTGCCATATATTCCATGCATGTTCTTGCTATGAATTCCATGTCATGTTCTTGCCAGGAACTCCATGATGTGTTCTCAGCAATAACTCCATGTAATGTTCTTTTCATGAATTCCATGTCGTGTTCTCGCCAGGAACTCAATGTAATGTTCTTGCCAGATATTCCATGTTGTGTTCTTGCCAGGAAC
Source organism: Palaemon carinicauda (assembly GCF_036898095.1). Taxonomy (NCBI): domain Eukaryota; kingdom Metazoa; phylum Arthropoda; class Malacostraca; order Decapoda; family Palaemonidae; genus Palaemon; species Palaemon carinicauda. Next base: position 69,462,537 of record NC_090746.1, on the reverse strand, counting down.
TCCATGTAATGTTCTTGTCAGATATTCCATGTATGTTCTTGCTAGGAATTCCATGTCATATTCCTGCCAGGAACTCCATGTAATGTTCTTGCCAGGAATTCCATGTCGTGTTCTTGCCAAGAACTCCATGTAATGTTCTTGCCATATATATTATGTTGTGTTCTTGCTAGGAACTTCATGTAATGTTCTTGTCAAATATTCCATGTATGTTTTTGCCAGGAATTCCATGTCTTGTTCTCGCCAGGAACTCCATGTAATGTTCTTTGCAGATATTCCATGTATGTTCTCGCCTGGAATTCCATGTCATGTTCTTGCTAGGAATTCCATGTCATGTTCTTGCCAGGAACTCCATGTAATGTTCTTGCCAGATATTCCATGTATGTTCTTGCCAGGAATTCCATGTAATGTTCTTGCCAGGAATTCCAAGTCATGATCTTGCTAGGAATTCCATGTCATGTTCTTGCCAGATATTCATGTTGTGTTCTTGCTAGGAACTCAATGTAAAGTTGTTGCCAGATATTCTATGTATGTTCTTGCCAGGAATTCCATGTCATGTTCTTGCTAGGAATTCCACGTCATGTTCTTGCCAGGAATTCCATGTCGTGTTCTCGCCAGGAACCCCATGTAATGTTCTTTCCAGGAATTCCATGTCGTGTTCTCACCACGAACTCCATATAATGTTCTTGACAGATATTCCATGTTGTGTTCTTGCTAGGAACTCAATGTAAAGTTCTTGCCAGATATTCCATATATGTTCTAGCCAGGAATTCCATGTAATGTTCTTGCTAGGAATTCCAAGTCATGTTCTTTCTAGGAATTCCATGTAATGTTCTTGCCAGATATTCCATGTTGTGTTCTTGCTAGGAACTCCATGTAATGTTCTTGCCAAATATTCCATGTATGTTCTAGCCAGGAATTCCATGTAATGTTCTTGCTAGGAATTCCAAGTCATGTTCTTTCTAGGAATTCCATGTAATGTTCTTGCCAGATATTCCATGTATATTCTTGCTAGGAATTCCATGTTATGTTTTTTCCAGCAATTCCATGTCATGGTCACGCCAGGAACTCCATGTAATGTTCTTTCCAGAAATTCAATGCCTGTTCTTTCCAGAAATTTCATGTCGTGTTCTCGCCAGGAACTCCATGTAATGTTCTTGCCAGATATTCCATGGTCGTTCTTGCCAGGATTTGTATATCATGTTCTCGGCAAGAACTCCATGTAATGTTCTTGCTAGGAATTCAATGTATGTTCTTGCCAGGAATCGTGTGTTGTGATCTCGGCAGGAACTCCATGTAATGTTCTTGCCAGATATTCCATGGTCGTTCTTGCCAGGAATTGTATGGCGTGTTCTCGGCAGGAACTCCATGCAATGTTCTTGCCATATATTCCATGGTCGTTCTTGCCAGGAATTGTATGTCGTGTTCTCGGCAGGAACTCCATGTAATGTTCTTGCCAGATATTCCATGGTCGTTCTTGCCAGGAATTGTATGTCGTGTTCTCGGCAGGAACTCCATGTAATGTTCTTGACAGATATTCCATGTATTTTCTTGGCAAGAATTGTATGTCGTGTTCTCGGCAGGAACTCCATGTAATGTTCTTGACAGATATTCCATGTATTTTCTTGGCAGGAATTGTATGTCGTGTTCTTGGCAGGAATTCCAATTAATGTTCTTCCCAGATATTCAATGGATTTTCTTGGCAGGAATTGTATGTCGTGTTCTCAGCAGGAACTACGTGTAATGTTCTTGCCAGGAATTCCATGTTTGTTCTTGCCAGGAATTATATGTCGTGTTCTCGGCAGGAACTAAATGTAATGTTCTTGCCAGATATTCCAAGTATATTCTTGCCAGGAATTATATGTCATGTTCTCGGCAGGAACTCCATGTAATGTTATTGCCAGATATTTCATGTATTTTCTTGGCAGGAATTGTATGTCGTGTTCTCGGCAGGAACTCCATGTAATGTTCTTGCCAGATATTCCATGTAATGTTCTTGCCAGGAAATCCATGTTTGTTCTTGCCAGGAATTGTATGTCGTGTTCTCTGCAGGAACTAAATGTAAAGTTCTTGCCAGATATTCCATGTATGTTCTTGCCCGGAATTGTATGTCGTGTTCTTGGAGGGAACTCTATGTAATGTTCTTGCCGGATATTACATGTATTTTCTTGGCAGGAATTCACTGTCGTGTTCTCGCCAGGAACTTCATGTAATGTTCTTTCCACGAATTCCATGTCATGTTCTCGCAAGGAACTCCATGTAATATTCTTGCCAGATATTCCATGTATGTTCTAGCCAGCAATTCCATATCGTGTTCTCGCCAAGAACTCCATGTAATGTTCTTGCCAGATATTCCGTGTATGTTCTTGCCAGGAATTCCATGTCATATTCTCGGCAGGAACTCCATGTAATGTTCTTGCCAGATTTTCCATGTCTTTTCTTGGCAGGAATTGTATGCCGTGTTCTCAGCAGGAACTCCCTGTAATGTTCTTGCCAGGAACTCCATGTAATGTTCTTGCAAGGAACTCCATGTAATGTTCTTGCCATATATTCCATATATATTCTTGCCAGAAATTCCATGTACTGTTCTTTCCACGAATTCCATGTCGTGTTCTCGCCAGATACACCATGTAATGTTCCTTCCAGATATTCTATGTTTGTTCTTGCCAGGAATTGTATGTCGTGTTCTCCGCAGGAACTCCATGTAATGTTCTTGCCAGGAATTCCATGTATGTTCCTCCCAGGAATTGTATGTCGTGTTCTCGCCAGGAACTCCATGTAATGTTCTTGCCAGGAATTCAATGTATGTTCTTGCCAGGAATTGTATGTCGTGTTCTCGCCAGGAACTCCATATAATGTTCTTGTCAGATTTTTCATGTATTTTCTTGGCTGGAATTGTATGCCGTGTTCTCAGCAGGAACTCCATGTAATGTTCTTGCCAGGAACTCCATGTAATGTTCTTGCCAGGAATGCCATGTATGTTCTTGCCAGGAATTGTATGTCATGTTCTCTGCAGGAACTCCATGTAATGTTATTGCCAGGAATTCAATGTATGTTCTTGCCAGGAATTGTATGTTGTGTTCTCGGCAGGAACTCCATGCAATGCTCTTGTCAGGAATTCCATGTATGTTCTTGCCAGGAATTGTATGTCGTGTTCTCGGCAGGAACTCCATGTAATGTTCTTGCCAGAAATTCCATGTATGTTCTTGCCAGGAATTGAATGTTGTGTTCTCGGCAAGAACTCTAGATAATGTTCTTGCCAGGAATTGTAGGTCGTGTTCTCGGCAGGCACTCCATATAATGTTCTTGCCAGGAATTCCATGTATGTTCCTCCCAGGAATTGTATGTCGTGTTCTCGCCAGGAACTCCATGTAATGTTCTTGCCAGATTTTCCATGTATTTTCTTGGCTGGAATTGTATGCCGTGTTCTCAGCAGGAACTCCATGTAATGTTCTTGCCAGGAACTCCATGTCATATTCTCGGCAGGAACTCCATGTAATGTTCTTGCCAGATTTTCCATGTCTTTTCTTGGCAGGAATTGTATGCCGTGTTCTCAGCAGGAACTCCCTGTAATGTTCTTGCCAGGAACTCCATGTAATGTTCTTGCAAGGAACTCCATGTAATGTTCTTGCCATATATTCCATATATATTCTTGCCAGAAATTCCATGTACTGTTCTTTCCACGAATTCCATGGCGTGTTCTCGCCAGATACACCATGTAATGTTCCTTCCAGATATTCTATGTTTGTTCTTGCCAGGAATTGTATGTCGTGTTCTCCGCAGGAACTCCCATGTAATGCTCTTGCCAGAAATTCCATGTATGTTCCTCCCAGGAATTGTATGTCGTGTTCTCGCCAGGAACTCCATGTAATGTTCTTGCCAGATTTTCCATGTATTTTCTTGGCTGGAATTGTATGCCGTGTTCTCAGCAGGAACTCCATGTAATGTTCTTGCCAGGAACTCCATGTAATGTTTTTGCCAGGAATGCCATGTATGTTCTTGCCAGGAATTGTATGTCGTGTTCTCTGCAGGAACTCCATGTAATGTTCTTGCCAGAAATGCCATGTATGTTCTTGCCAGGAATTGTATGTCGTGTTCTCTGCAGGAACTCCATGTAATGTTATTGCCAGGAATTCAATGTATGTTCTTGCCAGGAAGTGAATGTCGTGTTCTCGGCAGGAACTCCATGTAATGATCTTGCCAGATATTCCATGTATTTTCTTGCCAGGAATTGTATGTTGTGTTCTCGCAAGGAACTCCATTTAATGTTCTTGGCAGATATTCCATGTATGTTCTAGCCAGCAATTCTATGTCGTGTTCTCGCCAGGAACTCCATGTAATGTTCTTGCCAGATATTCCATGTATGTTTTGCCAGGAATTCCATGTCATGTTCTTGCTAGGAATTCCATGTATGTTATTTCATGGAATTACATGTCTTGTTCTTCTTAAGAATTCTTTGTAATGATCTTGCCAGGAATTCCATGTCATGCTCTTAATAGGAATTCCATGTAATGTTCTTGCCAGGAATTCCATATGTTCTTGCCAGAAATTCCCTGTCGTGTTCTTGCCAGAAATTCCATGTAATGTTCTTACTTTAAATTCCAGGTAATGTTCTTACCAGGAATTCCATTTTGTTGTTCCTGCTAGGAATTCTATGTAATGTTGTTGCTAGGTATTACATGCAATGCTCTTTTCAAGAATTCCATGTCGTGTTCTTGAGATGAACTCCATGTAATATTCTTGCTAGATATTCCATGTAATGTTCTCGGCAGGAACTCCATGTAATGTTCTTGCCAGATATTCCATGTTGTGTTCTTGCTAGGAATTTAAAGAAATGTTCTTGCCAGGAATTCCCTTTCGTGTTCCTGCCAGGAAGTCCATGTAATGTTCTTGCCAGATATTCCATGTTGTGTTCTTGCTAGGAATTTAAAGAAATGTTCTTGCCAGGAATTCCCTTTCGTGTTCCTGCCAGGAAGTCCATGTAATGTTCTTGCCAGAAATTCCATGTCATGTTCTTGGCAGATATTCCATATATGTTCTTGCTAGGAATTTCATGCAATGTTCTTGCTAGGAATTCCATGTCATGTTCTTACCAGGAATTCCATGTTGTGTTCTTGCTAGGAATTCCATGTAATGTTCTTACTTGAAATTCCAGGTAATGTTCTTGCCAGGAATTCCATTTTGTTGTTCCTGCTAGATATTCCATGTAATGTTCTCGGCAGGAACTCCATGTAATGTTCTTGCCAGATATTCCATGTTGTGTTCTTGCTAGGAATTTAAAGAAATGTTCTTGCCAGGAATTCCCTTTCGTGTTCTTGCCAGATATTCCATTCATGTTCTTGCCAGATATTCCATTCATGTTCTTGCCAGAAATTCCATGTGTTCTTGCCAGGAATTCCATGTCATGTTCTTGGCAGATATTCCATATATGTTCTTGCTAGGAATTCCATGCAATGTTCTTGCTAGGAATTCCATGCAATGTTCTTGCTAGGAATTCCAAGTAATGTTCTAGCCAGGAATACCATGTTCTTGCCAGAAATTCCATGTCGTATTCTTGCCAGGAACTCAATGTAATGTTCTTGCCAGGAATTCCATGTTTGTTCTTGCCAGGAATTCCATTTATGTTCTTGTCATGAATTCCATGTCTTGTTCTCGCCAGTAATTCCATGTAATGTTCTTTCTGGGAATTCCATGTCATGTTCTTGCTAGGAATTCCATGTAATGTTCTTTCTAGGAATTCTATGTAATGTGCTTGCCAAGAATTTCATGCCGTGTTCTCGCCAGGAACTCCATGCAATATCCTTGTCAAAATTACCGTGTCATGTTCTCGCCGGGAATTTCATGTCGTGTTCTTGCTATGAATTCCATGAAATTTTCTCGCCAGGAATTCCATACCGTGTTCTTGCCAAGAACTCCATGCAATATTCTTGCCAAGATTTCCATGCCATGTTCTTGCTATGAATTCCATGTAATGCTCTTGCCAGGAATCCATGTCATGTTCTCGCCAGGAACTCCATGTCCTGTACTTGCCAGGAACTCCACGTATTGTTCTTGCCAAGAATTCCATGTTGTATTCTTGCCAGGAATTCCATGGAATGTTCTTGCCAAGAATTCCGTATTGTAATCTTGCCCGGAATTCCATGTCATGTTCTTGCCAGGAACTCCATGTAATGTTCTTGCCAGGAATTCCATGTCACATTCTTGCTAGGAATTCCATGACGTGTTCTCACCAGGAACTCCATGTAATGTTCTTGCCAGGAATTCCATGTCATGTTCTTGATAGTAATTCCATGCCCGGAATTCCTTGTCGTCTTTTTGCCAGGAACTCTATGTAATATTCTTGCCAAGAATTCCATGTCATGTTCTTGCGGAGTTCCTGGCATGAACACGACATGTAATGTTTTTGCTAGGAATTCCATGTCAGACGCAAAGAATTACTTCGCGTCATGTCGATTTTTCTTCCTCCGTGATTAAGGAAGGCTGTCGTCAATGGACGGTAATATGTTGGACTCTCTTTGCAGAGGGAACAAGTGTGATAAGATACGCTGTGACAGTCTCCAAGATTACGATCAGAGAGAGAGAGAGAGAGAGAGAGAGAGAGAGAGAGAGAGAGACTTGTCCTTATGATTACCAGCTGCCGACACTGCAGAAACTGAAGCTGGCAAAATTACATTCTTCACTGAATGAATTTGTTCTTGTTATTGCCAAATGTGCAACCCATTCATCGAGAATCCAAGTTATGAGAAACACATGTAACTTTGTACCTTCATTGTTCTTTCCTCTTTCGAAAATGAGAAGAGGCAATATTAAGAAAAGGTTATAAACGGTGACCAATTCACACCATGCTATAGGCAAAGGAAACATTGTTTATTGCCAATTGCCTAAGTTTGGTCACCCGTGTCCTTCTCAGCTGAGTCTATTTCAGTGAACAACTGGCGTTGGTAGTCAATGAATATGGCAAAGTGTAGAGCAAGTGTTCTCTAAATTTTTGTTTTTCTGTATCCCTTGGGTATTTTCATGGATTCATGTGTACCCCTGAAATTGTGGATGGAAAAAGATAAAATGATCTCTTATTGTCAATCTCAATGCAGATTGCACCATTTACTGCGCATTACTGGATATTCTTTCAGATCCAATGTACGCCCTGAAGAGTAAAAATGTACCACTAATAGTACATGTACCCCCAGGTTGGTAACAACCTCTAGAAAGTCACGTCACACGCAATCAGGTATGAAAACAAATAGAGGAAATAGAAAGGAAGAAGTCTCTTGTTATCCAAAAGCTATTTTTGATAACTATATTCGTGTGTGCCCTTCAAAGTGTTCAACTCGGATAAAAAAAATATCATAGAAAACTATGGTAACGTAGACAAAAACCGGCAAATAACAACGGAACAATTCTGCATTACGTAGAACTAAGCGTACTACATCGTTTCAAAATTAAGCTAAATAGCTTAAAACAAAAGAAAAATTGAAATTCGTTAGTTTACACCACTATAATTATTAAATTAAGAGGAGATGACAGATATTGTTCTATAAAGAAATGTATCCAACGATTAGTACCTACTCATGATGCCATCAATATAGCAAGGCTATCTTCACTTAACTGAAAATTGTATTCGTAAAAACAGTAATAGTATCTTACATTAAGATTAACCCAGCATCAAAGGATGAATGCATCAAGTGAAGTACTTTTCCCATAAAAAATGACTGAAATTAGAGTCAAAATTTCTTTTTTCTATTTTGGGTATGAAAGATATAATCGGAATAAAATTTTGTATTTAACTAAGTGAATTTGTTTCTAAAGAAAATTAATTAGTCGTCGAAAAAAATATATATCTTACAATATATACAGTATATCACCGCAAATTACGAGGTGCACAATCTAAAGTAGCTCTTTCTCTCTCTTGAACATGAATATCTTACTACATATAAACAAATGAATAAATAAAAATATATATATATATATATATATATATATATATATATATATATATATATATATATATATATATATATATATGTATATATGTATATATATATATATATATATATATATATATATATATCTCATATTATATATATATCATATTACATATATATAATATATATCATATATATCATATTACATATATATAATATACAGTATATCATATATATATATCATATTACATATATATATATATATATCATATATATATATATATATATATATATATATATAAATCC
>NC_090746.1:69426812-69449312 GCF_036898095.1 Palaemon carinicauda | reverse complement strand
TGAAAATGGCCAAACCCAAGACATGGCTAAGGACATGTCTGAGATCTTTGTCCTGCAGTGGACTAGAAATGGCCGCATTCGTTCTTGTATTTACATAAACAAATGTTATTGAATTCGACAGCAGTTGTTTGATTTAATGACGGTCGAATAGTATGTTTTTATGTTTGAGAAGTATATCTACAAAAAGTCCAATCTAAAAAAAATACGTCCCATTTCCGTCATTTTGGTGTATTAGGTTCTTAAGTAAATATCTTTTCTTCAGATTTGATTGAATATTTTTCTTTCTGTTACAGTTATTTTGAAAATCCCTCTATGACATGACTAATTATAGAATAAATTTTATTGTTTTTACCTCTAAACTTCCAGTTATTTCTTATGGCCACCAATGACAAAATCATGACCCTGAATACTAACCACAGAAGCAGAGATAATGAAAGAAATAGTGATAATAAAATAGTAATAACGATGCCTAATGTTCTCTTTGTCCCGAATTCCGAGAGTTATCAACTCCATTACGGATTGGGAAGCAGTAATTGAAATCATATATTATTACCGGGGTAAACACTCCTTTCCGGGCGAATTCATCTCATGCAGTTGACTGAGAAAGCCCTTATCTGTTGAACCAGTTCCTTTGGTGCACAATGGGATCCACAGTCGACCGCTTTGTGGATTTGCTGAAGATATTCTCTCTGGCGTACACAACACACAAACTTACACGAAACGCCCCTCTCTCAACCCCTCCCTTCTACACCGTCAATACCCTCTCCCGAAAGCGCTTCCGTAAGAAATGTTGGAATTCGGTCTGCGACTGAAGACGTACCTAGAAATTTCTAATGTTTGGTTGTTTTTATTCAATTTTCAAGAGTTAATGTGACAGAGGTTACACCATAGAAAAAATTAGCATAAAACCTTGTATTTTAGCTGCCTTCAGTAGTACTCAATACTAAAAATAATTTTACTATGGGGTACGTGATGTCCGATTCTTCATTATCGAGTAACATATTCCTTTCGATTTTATGTTGTCAGATTACAGACACTTTAACTTGGTCATTTCATAAAAGGAAAACTTTAATCTAACACTGTGGGAACAAATAGGCGTTGAATAGCCTATTGCAAACGTCCTTGCCCAGCGATGGACTGGACTGGGGTTCAAGACCGGTACAAACTCGATAGTTTCTTGTAGTGTCTACATCACCATCATTGTGAGCCTAGGATGCAGTCGGGGGGAACCTATAGATCTGCCTACCTTCCGAGTCATCATTAGCCATTGCCTGGCCTTTCCTGATCCTAGCTTAGGTGAAGAGGGGACTTGGACCCTGATCATTTGTATATAACGCCAGTCTTTAAGGCATTGTCCTGCTAGGGCATTGCGACTGTCCCTTGCATTTAACATTCAGGAGCAACCTTTAAAAAACTTTTTTAAAAAGTGCGTAATAGTTTAAGTGAATTGACCGAGGCAACTTACAGAAAAAAACAGTGAAGGGTATACCATTTCATATTTATAATAGAACTGCTGTCTTGAAAAACTTTCATCCTGCTTTCCCGACAAAGGATGCACTTTAACTAGTAATAATAATAATAATAATAATAATAATAATAATAATAATAATAATAATAATAATAACAATAATAATAATAATAATAATTAGAGAATAACAGAGTACTCTTTATGTTACAAAACGATAGCATCGCAACCACCATTGCCATACATCTGTAAAAAAAAAAAAAAATTTAATCCAAATATAATCCTTTCAAAGTGTGTATTAGATTGTCAAAATAACTGATAATTTTTCATTGGAATTATATTCAAATATTGGCAGAATCATTTAAAGGCACACAACTAATATTGCAAGTAATAAAATGGGTTCCAGGCGAATCTTTTTTCGGGAACGGGAAAAGTAATATCGCTTTAATAAAGAATAAGACTTCAGCCAATCAACTGGCCTTTTTTTTACTGAGAATGTAAAATTGAGTGAGGAAATTTAATTTAGGCAAGAGACGAATGGTATATATGGAGAAAGCACGTGAGTAGGTGTGTGTGTGTGTGTGCGCGTGTGTATGTATGTATGTATGTGATATATATATGTGTCTGTGTATGGGTATGTGTGCGTGTGTATGTAATTATGAACATAACAAATTCAATCATTTCTATCAATACTATTAAAAACAAACAACGAGAAAGCAACCTCACTAACTTTGACATCCATTCTTTGTTCAGTAACTGGGGACGTTGGTCTCAATGTAGTCATCATAATGGTGCTTCGGTTCTCGCGTTTCTTGCAATCGAAAATCATTCATTCTTAATTTACTCAAGGCAAACTTCAACAGACTTTAACATCGGTGAAAATTACCAGCATTGAAGAATTCATACAAAAATGAGTGATTTCACCATCCGTGAAAATTACCAGCATTGAAGAATTCATACAAAAATAAGTGACTTAACCATCCGTGAAAATTACCAGCATTCATAAACTCATACAAAAATAAGTGACTTCACCATCCGTGAAAATTACCAGCATTCATGAATTCATACAAAAATAATTGACTTAACCATCCGTGAAAATTACCAGCATTCATAAACTCATACAAAAATAAGTGACTTCACCATCCGTGAAAATTACCAGCATTCATGAATTCATACAAAAATAAGTGACTTCACCATCCGTGAAAATTACCAGCATTCATAAACTCATACAAAAATAATTGACTTCACCATCCGTGAAAATTACCAGCATTCATGAATTCATACAAAAATAAGTGACTTCACCATCCGTGAAAATTACCAGCATTCATAAACTCATACAAAAATAAGTGACTTCACCATCCGTGAAAATTACCAGCATTCATGAATTCATACAAAAATAAGTGACTTCACCATCCGTGAAAATTACCAGCATTCATAAACTCATACAAAAATAAGTGACTTCACCATCCGTGAAAATTACCAGCATTCATGAATTCATACAAAAATAAGTGACTTCACCATCCGTGAAAATTACCAGCATTCATAAATTCATACAAAAATAAGTGACTTCACCATCCGTGAAAATTACCAGCATTCCTGAATTCATACAAAAATAAGTAACTTCAGTATCTGTGAAAATTACCAGCATTCATGAATTCATACAAAAATAAGTAACTTCAGTATCCGTGAAAATTACCAGCATTCATGAATTCATACAAAAATAAGTGACTACCATCCCTGAAAAATACCAGCATTTAAGAATTCATACCAAAAATGTGACTATACCATTCGTAAAAATTACCAGCATTCATAAATTCATACAAAAACAAGGGACTTTACCATCCCTGAAATTTACCAGCATTCATGAATTCACATACAAGAAAATGTTACTTTACCATACATGAAAATAACCAGAATTCATGAATTCATACAAAAAATGTGACTATACCATCCATGAAAATTACCAGCATTCGTGAATTCATACAAAAATAACGGACTTTATCATCCGTGAAAATTACCAGCATTCAATAATTCATACATAAAAAAAGTGCCTTTACCATCCGTGAAAATAACCAGCATTCATGAATTCATACAAAAATTAGTGACTTTATCATCCGAGAAAATTCCCAACACGTAAATTCAATACCTTATAAAAACCACCTTAAGAAGTACCTTCAAGTGCTTGGAACCTAAACATAACTCAAATGGAAAAGATAAGACGAAGACCAAAAAAATCCTTGGCAATAAAGATGACAAAAGCGTGAATACATTGACAAAAGATCGACTGAACTCCCAAGAATAATTCATGGAATTTCTCCCACATAACGCATAAATTCTATACAAAGTCTCTCTCTCTCTCTCTCTCTCTCTCTCTCTCTCTCTCTCTCTCTCTCTCTCTATGGATAAATACTACATATGCTATAGAGCATATTATGGCCACAAACATATTACTAAGACTAAGATTTGTAAATAATAACAAAAATCTTTTCTAAGTAAGTGAAAAAAACTAGTCTAAAATGTCTGTTAAGAAAAAAAGTTTATTTGCAGAGATCCAAATACTTACGCACATTTTCACGTCAACTAGAGTTCCAGAATGATGATTAAATGACAGGGTGAATAAAACATTCATCAATATAATAAATTAGTAAAAAGAAAATTAAATAAATACTCCAAATGGCTTTAAATTAGTGTATATATATACACAATATATATATATATATATATATATATATATATATATATATATATATATATATTCTTCAGAAGCTGGTCTAGTGTAGAGTAAATACAATATTTTCTTCATGATTTATTTATGTTTTCATTTGTGGATTGAAGAGGTGAATAGCCAGCTCTTAAGATGAGTTCCTCTCGTGTAGGTATAAGTTTATTATGTAAATTACATACGACTTTCATCGTTAAGTTCATTGTATTCTTCATTCAAGTCCGTATATTTAAATTTACGTTATTTTTAAGAAATAACTTTCTATTTCACGTAATTTTGTTACAAAGTCTTACGTAATGTGTTTCAAAGTGTTATGTGACCATACAAGATAGGAACAAGGGCTTATGGATATGTTTTTTATATTTCTATGGGGTATCGCGTCATGTGTGAGAGAAAATACACAATTCTTTTGTCTCCCATGTGCTTTTAAAGATTACCAAAAACCCTAGTGATAGATTTTATCTTTTTTTTTATTTCGAGGACAAAGGGTGGGCAGAGCTAGCATAGAGACAGAGCCGTCTCACGTTCCATTGGTACGCGTCCAAAAGAGCATAACTTGGTAAATCTGACGCCCTTAGGCCAGCCTCCCACGCTTCCAGAACTATTTGGAATCTTCTGGATTTAGCTAAGTTTCATATAAAGGCGACCCCAGGGCTGCATAGATCAGATGGAGAATTCCAGCCTTAAGTCATTGCCATCTCCCCATTTCTCTCATATGCAACGAAGTGTATTGTTTTAAAGGTGCTCATTGAAATCTCAAAATTTTGGTGTGATGGGTTTTTGAAAACATAGTGAGTACTTAAAAATATTCTCTTAAGAGTTTTTGTTACTGGCCCTGTAGTAAGGTGAAAGGTATTTGTATCGTGATCTGGTTATCTATTTTCATTAAGTACCGAACTTAAATATTGTATTCAGATTTAATTTCAAGTGAAACAAGTGATTGTATAATTTTCAAAAGTATTATTTCTTATGTCTCACTTAAAGGTTTTGTTCAGATTTAATATTTCAAGTGAAACAAGTTATTGTATAATTTTCATAAATATCATTTCCTTTGTCTTAGTCTAAGGTTTATTCAGATATGATATTCCAAGTCAAGTGATTATATAATTTTCAGATTGTTATATTTTTGTCTTAATCTAAGCTTTGTTCAGAATTGATATCGAGTGATTTTTTTTTCTTATGTAAATTCTTTCAAAGTGTTGTAATTTTTATAATTTAGAATATAGTTATTTTTGTAAAGAGTGTATTATTCCAGTTACCAGTGTTTAAATCAGTATTCGTTCGTAACCCTGTTAAAGAACCGTAGTTAGAAGTGGTTTTAAATAAGTCGTAAGAATAATTAACCAGTTTTGTTTTCAGTGTACTTAAGAGACCTTTGGATATTCAGTGTTTTATATATTGCTGTCTGGTAGTTATATAACTGTCTCAGAGTTTGGGTATTAATATTTCCAAGTGTAACAGATTTAATGTAAAAGCAAACAGGTGAGTTTGAAATTCTAGAGGTTGTTTGGTTTGCCAGCCGTAATATATATAATATTATATGTTTGGTTCCCAGACACGGGACCATAGTATAATATATATATATATATATATATATATATATATATATATATACATATATATATATATATATACATATATATATATATATATATATATATATATATATATATATATATATATATAATGTGTGTGCGTGTGTGTGTGTGCATGTATATATAAGTATAAGTGTATATATATACATATATGTATATAAATGCATATACATATATATATATACATATGTAAATATATATATATATATATATATATATATATATAAATTTTGCACATTTAGGAGGTCTTTGTGGCTAAGTGGTATATCAATATGACACCAGCTTCATGGACCGGGGTTAAATTCCCCGGCCGGCCAAACCTATTGTCTTTGAGTGGTTCCCTCTTAGGTCTCTGATCCCGAGGCATAAGAGACAATGTAGACATTAAGGTATCAATATATGACTTATTTGAATATATATATATATATATATATATATATATATATATATATATATATTTCAGGTCACACACAGGGACACGGCGTAAATCTACTGGTTTCTTTCCGTCCCTCGCATAGGGAAAGAGGAAGTAGTCATACCCTGGTGAGAGGGATTGTAGTTAGCAATGGGGGAGACGGTGTGAAGGGTTGAATATGTGTTCATCTAACTAAATATTTACACGTCAATTTTGACGGGTTGTGTGTACTAGTTTTTTAGTTATGAAAGTGTCTAGCAATCTCACACCTAAAGTTTTGCCGAGTTCCCAGTCGTAATCCCCTCTTCGGGATAATTGTTTTACGGTTGAAACAATAAAGAAAAGCTAATCGAAATTGTTGCTAAATACGATAGAATTAATATTCTGGAGGGTTGAAAGTACACAATGCATTGAAAGATCTTAAGGTAATAGCGTTGCTACGATGTTTCAACCTTTACCTTCATCCAAGGTCAAAAGTTAAGAGTGACGGATGAGAGAGCCAAGATCTGGAAGTTATTCTAGAAGGGAAACTATTTTACTAATATCATAATGCCATCTTTATGTTTCAAGATTGAAATGGAATATCAAATTTTGAAGCAAAAAACTACGCCGACGACTCAGATTCTGAAGATGACAACGACAATGTCACCAACATCATCACTGATAACATCGATAACAACGCCGACAACGAACAACATCGCCGACAACAGCACCAACTATGTCGCCGACAACAATGCCGACAACTTCACCAACAACGATGCCGACAACAACACCAACATCATCACTGACAACAATGCCTACAACCTCGCCAACAACAATGCCGACAACAACGCCAACATCACCGACAGCAACAACAATGAAGATAACTTCGCCAACAACAACGCCAACAATGTCGCCGACAACATCACAGACGACAACGCCGATAAACTCCATGTCAGCGACAATGACGGCAAGGGATATCACAATTTTTTTCCCAGACATTCGTTCCAGCAAGTCCAAATGTTCCTTCCAACACTACAAATCCTTTCTTTATATGACAGATACACATTTCATCTCTCTCTCTCTCTCTCTCTCTCTCTCTCTCTCTCTCTCTCTCTCTCCTTCACCTGATATAAATATTTTCTTTAATTGAGCAAGACATCTAACATCACCAATCAGTTTTAAAAAGATGCTGGCATTGAATGGAAGGAGTTAAAATTAAGACAAACGAAGATCAAGGAAAAAAACGATAAACAAATGAATGGGACGGAGTTCCTCTGCTAATTGGAGGGGATATGACAAAGACTGGAAAACTTCTGCTGATTCACGGAAACCTTCAGAGGAAAGGACAATCACAAAGGGCGGTATTAAACACTGCCATTTTTACGGAGTACAATGAAATTCCTCTCTCTCTCTCTCTCTCTCTCTCTCTCTCTCTCTCTCTCTCTCTCTCTCTCTCTCTCTCTCTCTCTCTCTTTTTGTTGTAGCAACAGATACAATATGGAGACCAGATTAAAATATTAAGGATTAATTCGACAACAGCAATAAGTAAAATCTCTCTCTCTCTCTCTCTCTCTCTCTCTCTCTCTCTCTCTCTCTCTCTCTCTCTCTCTCAGCAATAAACAAAATAGGCACTAATTATCGGAACCATTCGAATAACATAATGGCTTTAATACAAGAAATTCCACATAATGAACAAAAGCAAAGCAGATTAAACACGCTACTTCTACCTTGCCATTATAAACAGCACAGAATATAAAAGGTCTAATAAAACAAACATTCAATTGACTTAAAACCGCCATAAATGAAAGACGAGCTATTAAAACGATTTTAGTCAAATGTAAATTTGTGTATGTGTTTGAGATCAGGAATTTACCTCCCCTATATAATAAAGGGCAACATTCATGGACAAGAGTCATGATATGACAATGATAATGAAACAATTGCCAACAGATTTAAAAGATTTGAGAATGAGGCCCCCAAGAAGAATATTGGAAATTAAATGGCAGGGCAGGATTAGAAATGAAACTGTAAGAGAGATTACTCGAGTACCATATGTGGATGAGATCATCATGAGGGGTAGATAGATATGGTTTGGGTGTGCTCTTCGCACTCTCCAGAGATATTAGTTCCCCAAACGTTTAACTGGACTCCACATACACTAGAAGAGTTGAAAGACCCAGGCTTACATGGCTGAGTACTATGATGCCTGTAGTCAGAGATTATGAATGGAGAATTATTGAAATAAAAGCTCAAGATCGAGACTACTGACAAAATCTAACCGAGGCCCTTTTCGTCAATAGGCGCATGAGATGATGATGATGATGTGTGTATGTATGTATGTATGTATGTACATATATATATATACACATATATATATATATCCTGTCAGGACAGCAGCATTTCTAGGCGTATGACAACTCGGTCTCTCCCGTCCCTAGGGTAGGGGGAGAGCGAGTGGTCACGCCCAGGTGAGAGGGGCTACCCCAAGAGGTTCACTCGGAACCACATCTCCCACAAATCGCAGAAACTGCCTAGTTGTAGTCAGGATAGGGGAGGGGTGGGAAAGGTTGAAAAAATGTGTATGTGGGAGTGCCTGTGTGGATATCTACCTACTGTAAATATCTAGAGATCATTTTTGACGGCCGTTACACACTAGTTAAGTATATTCAATGAGAATTATGAAGCTAATTTATAAAGCGGTTAATTTCGTTGTACGCCGGAAGAACTGACACGGAAGATACGGCTAATCAAAGGCAACTTCTCGAAATGAATTTGCCCTGAGAAGATTGTTTACTTCGGTAATGACATATGGTTCTATTACTCCAGCATAGTTACTGGAGATGATAGCTTTGGAATTTGAAACAAAAGGAGTTAGATATCTAAGGTTCTACACTTGAAAATTTGCATAAAAAAGGTAAATGCCTGGCAGCTTTTATTCCAGGATTTTTACCGTTTGAAAAACGAACATATTGACGTAAAGGCGTGCTATTACGGTCACAAACCCATAAAAAAGATAATAAAGTATGGTAAAATTACGGTCGCATGTATCTAACTGAGACACGGTTTAGAATTACTTTTACGGAGAATTGCAGATTAAAATTACGTTTTTTTTTAACAGTGTACTGTGCAGTTATTACTACTTCTGATCTGATTTTTCATCTCCGGCTACTTTTCCTTATTTCTTTTTCTTTTAATGCTATATATAAAAAAAACGTAAGAAAATACTAAACGAAATTACAAATGACCTATAAGAAATTCAAGTGACCGAATAATGCATTCTCCCCAACAGAGGATAGCGCCATGCCCAATGAAATTTGTCTTGACGTCAGCAGTCGGAGTCTAATGTAAGCAGACAAAATTTAAAATGCTCCTGATATCAGCATTGTCAAAGTTAAAAATGCTCCTCACATCAGCTGTCAAAGATGAAAATGATTCTGACGTCAATAATCAAAGTTGAAAATATTCCTGACGTCAACAATAAAAGTTGAAAATGCTCCTGACGTCAGCGGTCAAAGTTGAAAAGGCTCCTGACATCTGATAAAAGAAACACCACCAAGTTTCGATTCACCTTTGAGGACAAAGTTGCCTTTTGAGTCAGTATATTTTCCTACATTATTATAAACAATGAATTAACATATAACAATATATAAAGTAACAGAGAGAGAGAGAGAGAGAGAGAGAGAGAGAGAGAGAGAGAGAGAGAGAGAGAGAGAGAGAGAGAGAGAGAGAGAGAGCATGAATTCGATCAAAAAAACAAATAGTACAAACATCACAGAGATAAAAACAAGAATATTAACGATCCCCCCCCAAAAAAAAGTTAATCAATAGAACCTAATGCAATGATGAAAATGATAAAATCAAATATCATCAATATCGCATCATCTCCCTCATCCAATCAGCGAAAGACTAGGACCTCGCTCGTTATCAGAGGGACATTACGTTAATCTCTCTCTCTCTCTCTCTCTCTCTCTCTCTCTCTCTCTCTCTCTCTCTCTCTCTCTCTCTCAATTCATTAGATGGAGTCTCTGACCACACATCAGTTTTCATTATAAACAAAGAGACCGAGCAAGGAAATGCTATTATCATCAATTCTGGACTAAAATCCCCCCGACTCTAATTAAACTCGGACGAAGCGAAAGCCATTCGGCCAGGACCAATCACTAATCAATGGGAGCAAAATAATTGGAAACCCTCGCAGGAATCAGGGATCTAAATGTCTCCCAAACCAGGTCGAATCCTTCAAATCTTCCCTACTCAGGAAGACAATAGGGAAAACACAATGGCAAAACATAAATACAGACGGAGACATGTTGAGCCGTGCAGACATTTTATCCAAACGGTCTCGTGGGAGAATGCTGCCAGGACAAGAGGGTCTTTTGTTGACATTCTGACAAAGGATCTCTCTCTCTCTCTCTCTCTCTCTCTCTCTCTCTCTCTCTCTCTCTCATATTTGGATACAGACAATTCTATACCCGACATCCCTCTCATCCTTTTTCATTCGGGAGACAAGTCAATGTAATATCACTCTGAGATATTTCTCAAAAAAGCACAACAGTTTTATGTTATATAGTTGCTACTTTGGTTGGGTCAACCGTTTGCATTTCCAGCTGAAAAGATATACATACCTCCCATACATAATAAAGAGCAAGTGTCTGGCTATAGCTTATACATATTTTCGGTCACGTTGAACCCTGCCCATCCGTCGGGAAGGGTGTCTATATATATATATATATATATATATATATATATATATATATATATATATATATATATATATATATATATATATGTATATATGTATATATATATATATATACACACACACATACATACATACACACACACACACACACACACACATATATATATATATATATATATATATATATATATATATATATATACATATTCCTTTCGTCGTTAGGGGTATGATTTTTAACAGGTATTTGTGGTATGAAGCTGCGACCTTCACACTCACAGCGATCACCCTTCCGAGCACTGATCATACACATTGTTCCCGGTTAAACCAAGAAACAAATCATGCACAGGGAACTCAAACGGCAAGGGTCGGTCTAAAACAGCCTTGAAAAATACCTTAGGTTAGCAAGACTATTGGAAACATCAATGCCTGACGATCTGGTGGACTGGGGTTCGAGACCCGCAATGGCTCGATAGTTTCTTATAGTGTTTGTAACATCAGACACTATTGTGCTACCTGCTGAACCATCAGCAGCCATTGAGTCTTGGGTGTTGGATCACAAGTGTAAATGGTCAGTCTTGTATAGCACGTGTTTCATAATTGCTTGTACACAGCAATGGTTCTGCATTTTAATCTCATCACTTGCTCTTCCCTGCACTGTCAATAGACCAACCTGTGTAAGTATGCTAGCTTAAGTTCTTTGCCAGTGAATCTGCCTCTTCATTTCCAGATACACCTATGTGTGCCGGAACCAAGCAAAATCAAACGGTTATACCTTTCAGGCCAATAATTAAAAGCCACTCTGAAATCTTTGTATGCACCGAAGGGGGTGGTCATGGCAGTCTTGAGGATGTCTTCTGGGTTCATGGGCACCTGATAATACCATTTCAGGAGATCGAGCATGGATAAAACCTTCACTTTGTGCAAGTAGGAGGCCATGCTGGCCATGTTTGGGAAGGGGTAGTGATCCGGTTCTGTCCGCATGTCCAGGCACCTCAAATCCCCACACGGACGCAGAGCGCCATCTTTCTTCAGGAGGATGTGTAAGAGTGACGACCATGGGCTTGAGGCCTTTTGGCAAAGGCTACTTCTTCCATTTCGGCAAACGTTTGTTTAGCGGTTGCCAAACGATCCGGTGCCAGACTCCTGAATCTGCCGAACACTGGGGGCCCTGTCGTCTTGATATGGTGATAAATACAGTGTTTGACAGGAACCGTGGGTGTTTGACAAAGTTCTGGACGGAAAACTTCTGGATACGACATGAAGAGGTGAGCGTAGGCATCAATGGGAGCACTGATATGGAGAGCGAGGTCAGAGGCGAGGGGTTGAAGAGATGTTGACGAGTGTGAGTTCATACTGACTGATTATTGGTGAGCGACATGAACCAGGAGATGGAAATGTGAGAGGAAATCCGCACCGAGGATTGGCAATGTAACGTCAGCACCAAGAAACTTTCAACTGTATTTGACGCTTCCAAACGATAATGTGAGTGTTTCATAACCATGGGTGAGTATTGCAGAGCCATTGGCAGCTACCAGGCGGATGTCAGCAGACTTAGACAGACTACGTTGTGTCCTGCAGAGAAGCCTTGGCAGAAGAGAAGGGTAAGCACCCTTGTCTACCAAAAATCCCACCTCTATACCTGCATCATGTAAAAATGAAAGATTAGTGACATGGGCAACCACCATCACAAGCAATGGCCTGCTAACGTGTTTTTCGGCCACAGACAACCGTTCACAAATTTCTTCCCACCAGGCCTAAATCTGTAGTTATAGTAGAATAACTGCAGCAGATTATTATTATTATTATTATTATTATTATTATTATTATTATTATTATTATTATTATTATTATCATTATTATTATTATTATTATTAACCTAGTTGGAAAAGCAGAATGCTATAAGCTCAAAGGCTCCAACAGGGAGAACTAGCCCAGTGAGAAAAGGAAAAGATGGAACAAATAAACTATAAGAGAAAGTGATGAACAAGTAGAATAAAATATTTCAGGAACAATAACAACACTAGCATACATCTTCCAAGTATAAACAATAAAAACTTAAGAAAAGGAAGAGAAGTACAGTAATATAGAATAGTATGCCCGAGTGTACCGTCACGCAAGAGAACTCTACCCCAAGACAGTGGAAGACCATGGTACAGTCTATGGCACTATGAGCGTCAGTAAGTGGTAGGAGAGGTTGTTGGTTGGGGCGTGAGCAAGGGATGATATATGTGGGTGGTGAACGGCTTTGTCACCACTCAGGCACATCATGTGGTGGGCGTGTGTGTCCTACCACATTCATGTCAGGAGGCAATGATGGAGATCTTGACGGTAAAGAATTGGCTGACCATAAAGGTGTCGACTTTTGTCATCAGACCATTCATGGGCAAAATGTCAACATCGGGAATGGCAGCATGCACAGGTTCGAGTAAGCACCGTACCCAAAGGGCACGAAGTCGATTCCTCTCACGAGGAGAGCCGTCTGCGGCAGGCTGTAGGCAAGCGATAGTAATCCTTTCCCTGAAGGCAAGTGAAGCCTTTTAGTCCCCCAACGGTTGTTGTGAGAGCTAACAAAACTTGACTATACAGGCGGCTGGCAATGGTGGGTACTGCTCCAGGAGGTATGTTTTGATGATGATGTACGCTGTTGGGTTGTCCCTTTGTTCTCAAAGCCAATTGGAGATTTCTGGGAACATGCCCTCAGGGACCACCGCGAGGATATAATCTGCTATAATGCCTGAACGATTCACGCCCTTGATGCGAAACTGGACTTCGGCACGCTGGAACCAGGTGAACGTTTCTCTGCTGGCAAAGGAAGGCAGTTTCATTGAGGCAGCATGTGTTGAAGAGTCAGGAGATCCATTAGGTTGTAACTGTGAGTCAAGGTGAATGCATGTAAACCTTAGTAAACTATCATCAATCTTATATACAAGGATTTGCGAGCAAGAACATCACAAAATTCAAACAATAAAACATGAATGAGCATCCTTACACAAGTTGGTCTATTAACAGTGCAGGAAAGAGTGAATGATAAAATAAACAGGCAAAACAGTTATAATGTTCGAGCGAGTATGAAACACGTGCTGTACAGTCTCTAGGATATTGACCTGCCCCTGTCTCTGCCATTTATGAGCGTCATTTAAACCTTGAAACATATGTGCTGAGAAAAGTAAGGTTAAATCTCATAGGAGCCAATCCCTCACCAAGGGGAGAAGAGCATTGTTGAAAGAATGAAGACTAACATATATATATATATATATATATATATATATATATATATATATATATATATATATATATAATATATATATATGTGTGGATGTGTGTGTATATACATATATCTATACATATAATTTATATATATATGTATATATATATATATATATATATATATATATATATATATATATATGGCTAAATAATATCGTAACCGTCAAACCAGCTTCCTGGACCAGGGTTCGATTCCCGGCTGGTCAGAAGCTATTGTCTTTAAGTGATTTCGCCTTGGGACTCTGATCCCGAGGTCAGTAAGAGAATCCAGACATTAAGGCATTAATATATATGGCTTATTTGAATATGATAGACACGTCTAAATGTGCAAAATTTATCATTAGTTGAATGCCAAGTACATACAGTATATACCAATTAGCTACGATGGTGACGATGGGTTGATTTCAATTCTAAGTACAAAAAAAAAACTGAATTCGTTAGGAATAATTACAGCAGAATTGTCATTGACTCTTATCTTTCTTCGTGGCTAAATGGTATAGTCACTGTCATGCCAGGTTCCTGAACCAGGGTTCGATTTCCAGGCAGTCAGAAGCTATTGTCTTTGAGTGGTTTCCCCTTGGAACTCTGATCTACCCATTGATCAGAACTAAGTCTCATTTGTTCTGAAGTCCGTTACACTTTAAAAGTTTCCATTTACAGGAATCAATCAACTTAATTATGTTTCCAGCCTTCAAAAGCGGCAATGTAAGCGAAAACCTTCTAGATTGCCAGAAATCCGCGATTCATATTACGTCATTGTCCGAACGAAGGGGTTCCCAGCCAGTGGTACATGTATCCCCATTGGTATCTTCTTACTCTGAATGGGGTACATTGGAGCCGAACGCACAAGTCAATACCGCACAATACATGCTGTAATCTGCACTGAG
Source organism: Palaemon carinicauda (assembly GCF_036898095.1). Classification (NCBI taxonomy): domain Eukaryota; kingdom Metazoa; phylum Arthropoda; class Malacostraca; order Decapoda; family Palaemonidae; genus Palaemon; species Palaemon carinicauda. The sequence goes on along the minus strand of NC_090746.1, from coordinate 69,434,277 downwards.
ATTGAATATTGAGATGATATATGAATTTCATGGTTTCTCCTTTTCATCCTCATCCTCTAAAACACTCAAAATGTACAGAAGAACAAGAGATGGGAACTTCTGTCCTAAATGTTGGAAATTGAATAAATTAGAGAGACAAAGCTGGAGAATTATCACCAACCATGCCCGAGGCAGATTCCACGTGGAAGGAGCAGGAAGATTAGCAATGATTCCTTTGATGACATATCAAGGAATTGCATACCTGATGGTTATTTGACTGTGGTTGATTAGAGTTATAAGGAGTTACAAGGATTTTGGATGTCTCAAATACTTTTTAGTCCATCCGTGGAGACTCCTTTTGCTCTTGGGTAGAATGATTTGGTTTGAACGTTTAAGAGTGTTTTTATATTCTTGTCTAACTCATTCTTGAACTCGTTTACCATGTTACTGTTTACTTCATCCGCTGGGAGCCTGTTCCATGTATTTGCTATTTTGTATGTAAAGAAATCCCTACAATGAGTGGTGTTGAATCTTTTCAATTCCAGTTTCTATCCGTTACCTCTGAACTGTGTACCAACCGTGTGTCACACGATCGTACATAGTTCATTTTGTGCTTTTATCTTCGCTCTCCCCTCGCACTAAAAAGAACCTGAAAAATCATGTCTGTTTTTCTCCTCTGTAACAGTGTCGACTTTCTAACATGAAAATTCTTGTTGCTTTGAGATTTTGTATATAAAGGAGAGTGTTCTACAATAAACTAACTCAGTTGCTTTCATACTGCCTTTGAGTTCACAACATTCTCTCGGCCCGTCACATTGGTGACCCCGGAGTGACACGCTCCTCTCACCGTTACTATGACGCCGTCAACGCATATCTTCTGCAGCAGTACTCGCCATCGCCAGCTGCCCGTATAGCAACGCTTTTTCAGCTCACTTAACAACCGTTGGGGACCAAAGGGCTTCGCTCACCCTCGGGAAAATGACCAGTATTACTCGCCTGCAACCTGCCGCACACGGCTCTCCTTGTGAGGTGAACCTAGTTCGTGCCCTTATGGACAGCCACTTTATGACCTTCAAAACCTCCATCAACGCCTCCACTCGTGACGAAGAGGACACCTATTCAACTTCAACCGAAGCTGACACGAATGCCGTAGGACACACACGCCTATGAATGCCGTAGGACACGCCTATGAATGCCGTAGGACACACACGCCTATGAATGCCGTAGGACACACTCGCCTACCCCGTGACGAGCTGGAGCGGCAACAAAGCCACCCATCATCCACCACTCACTCGCGCCCCAACCAACGACTTCTACAGTCACTCACTGCCGCTAATCGGCGGAGTTTTTACTACTACCTCTCCAGATTCAGGGCACCTATTTAACATGTTCAGTATGTCATTTTTAGAGGGGGAGCCATGTACCAACCGTGTGTCACACGATCGTACATAGTTCATTTTGTGCTTTTATCTTCGCTCTCCCCTCGCACTAAAAAGAACCTGAAAAATCATATCTGCTTTTCTCCTCTGTAACAGTGTCGACTTTCGAACATGAAAATTCTTGTTGCTTTGAGATTTTGTATATAAAGGAGAGTGTTCTACAATAAACTAACTCAGTTGCTTTCATACTGCCTTTGAGTTCACAACCTTCTCTCGGCCCGTCACAACTGATTTGTGCTAAGCGAGAATAGATTGTTGTAATCTACATACGTTAGTCCTTTAAGAATTTTGAATGCCTCCATCAACTGCCGCTTTAGTCGTCGATTTTTGTAGATCAAATAAGTTGAAACGTTCCATCCTCCGTCTATATCCAAATTGCCTTAGATTTGGAACTAATTTGATTGCCCTACCTTGTATTGTGTAAAATGCAAGAAACTACCAAAATAAAAATTTTTAAAAAAATATAATGTTGTAGAGAATAATATCTATCAACTAGAAACGGCTACATTTGTTATCGTTATCATCGTTGTGTATGTATATATATATATATATATATATATATATATATATATATATATATATACATATATATATATATATATATATATATATATATATATATATATATATATACACTCAACAACAACAACTGCACCTGTTCCTAGTCTACTGTAGGACAAATGCCTCAGACATGTTAATTCCGGTCTGGGGTTTGGCCAGTTTTAATCACCACGCTGAGCAGTGTGGTTTGGAGATGGTGGAAGAATTTCGTCTGATCACTCACAGCAAACCAACCTAGTACAGGTGGCCCTGCCTAGTACAGTTTTGCTGATCATGGCAATACACAAACCCATTCACCTCGTTCAGGTATCCCCACTAAGAAAGGGAAGTACACACATATATTTAATTATGTGCATTTATACTGTACACACATATATACTTGTTTGTTTGTGCGTGTAAGTTCACGTGAATTTAGGTGTGGAATCAAATAAAAATAAACACACAATAAATAAAATCTCTTTCGAGGGGTTGTCTGGTATGAGTCGTTTAGAGACAGACCTTGTCTGTTCCACAGAAATGCACAAAAATATTCAGTATGCGTGTAACAAAGTACATTTGCAGAATTAGATTCACACCAGTGAAAAATAGATCTCGCTAGCGAGCTCAGTGTTAAAAAAGGTGGTTTAAGCAGGAATGAAGAGAGAGAGAGAGAGAGAGAGAGAGAGAGAGAGAGAGAGAGAGAGAGAGAGAGAGAGAGAGAGATTGTCAACACTTTACATTCGATTTCACAGCAACATGTGGTGTTATCTTCAATGGTACAGTTTACCTTCAATGTCTGAGAACTACCAGAGACTAGTGAAAAAGTCTGAACCTTTTTACAAGACAAGAAAGTCGAAATTAAAGGGGAGAAAATATAATAAAGCTAGTAAATATGAACTACTATGAGATTCAGGGCCTCTGTAACACGGTTTTTTCGCAATAATTTTTTATCTATGAATTTCATAAATATAACGCTCCTTCAGAATGCACATTATATCTACACATGAATTTTGACTATATTCTGCATTACGTAGGTTGAATAAATTTGGTACTTATAATGTAAAAGTGACGTTTTTTGAAGACGGGCCAACTTATTCAGAGAAAAGGTATCGAACGCACTCGTTACGTAACTTATGACGGCATTTCTTCCCTCTTTCTCAATCGATGATTGGCTATACGTAACGAAGGCTATACCTCTGCCAACAATGACACAAAAGTTTAAATAAAAGCAAAGCAGTACACCTTTATGAACCCTGAAACCTCTCCACTGATAATTGTCATAATGAACAAACCAACAAAATATGTTAATACAAAAACACTTTGATTATTAGTCTAACTCCCAAAATAAGTTTCCTAAGAAATTACAGTCTACTTTATAGGTCACAATCAGATTGACAAGGTGTAGGGAATAGTTGGTAATTTACAAAAACGTAGTAGACAAGCTTGATTTGATAACTGCTATATCCAAAGTCAAGCAATTTTTATTTATTGTCTATCTACCTACCTATTTACTGTAAAAAAAAAAAATAAAAAAAAATAGCCGGTACCGTATTTCGGCTTTAAACCTTCACCAATAATCATCGTCAGAATGATGACTTCATGAGGCTCCACCCACTTTGGCCTCTCGTTATAATTTAGGATAACACTGAAGGCTATCATGGGCGTTGTTGGATCAGGAAATTTAAATTCTGGCTATAAAAACTAATTTCTCGTGTAGTTGTAAGAAGTGCTAAATGGTCCTCAAGGATCCAAGCAGTTGGCCTAAACGTTTAATTCATGTATACTACTGTTGCGGCACTACTGCTACAGTAGTATTACTACCCTAGCACAGATACCCCACCCACATTTATGTATCGTTCCGCCATTCATAAAGTCTTTGTCATATTTTTTCACTGTGCAATAAGCCATGGCCTCCTCAGAAATTAAGTTTAACATTAGATGATAGGTTATTTCATTAAGCTGACAAATTATGGCAACTGGGTATGTTATTGCCGATGTTGAAGCTAAAGATAAAGTATGGTATCATTCCTTCATTGCATTATCATCTTTACTACTATTTGTTTTGCTACATGTAGTAATTATTTTAAAGAATAAATGAATTGTGTTCACTTTACTTCTATAAATTCCCATTAGATGTACAAATAAAACTCCTAAAACTATTCATGATTTATTTACAAAGTGCAGTCATGCCCAAAACATAGCCAACACGGTCGTACGGCCTAGGAAGAAGAAGAAAAATTATATCGGATGATCCATTGGTCTGATGGAGAGTTTAGCACAAAATTCTTATTTTAACAAAAATAGTTATATAAAGGCTATTTACATACAATCTCTCTCTTTCTCTCTCTCTTGGTGGCATAGTGAATAGTTAATGGAAATGTTCAAAAGCCTGAATGACATTACAAGTATTATAATTATGTTACGCTAAATACAAATCAGACCATAAACATTGGATTTAAACAAGAAACTGAATGATTACCTATTCAGGCTATAGTAAATATGGCCACGGGCTTTCTCTTGACTGTATAAAGTTGCAAGTCGTAAAACAAATGCAGTTTTGCAACCACGGGGGAAATTCCAAATCCTGCTAGCCATTCTTGACTGTTATGGGTTCCAGAGCCGATGGAACAAGGTGAATGGGTGTCTGGTGAATTGGTGTCTGGTGGATGGGCGGGGCAAAATTTTGTCAAAAGGTGTTTACATTGCTTACGTAATGAATGTTTTCGACTCTTGGCTCGTTATCACTGGCCATGGCGTCGGCTAGATCATTTTTACTCTATAAAAATTAAAACTATCGGGTTTAGGTTATTGATAATGCTGACAAAATTTGTGTGTGGTTGTAAAATATACTGTACATATGTCAACTTTCAGCTACATCCGATGCATTGATAAGGAGCAAAGTCCAAAAAACCGTGTTACAGAGGCCCTGAATCTCATAGTAGGAAGATGAAATAATAAGTATGCGGAATTTGCAGGCTCATACAAGTGTGCTGAGACTAAATACATCGTATTGGTAACATGAGTTACAGAACAAATGAAGATAGGAAAATTGCATGATACAATGGTAAGGAGAATCTGTAAGAGGAATCTTGGAGCGTCTATAGAGGAGAAGACCGAATTTATGAAGACACTTTGTGGATGTATAAGTGAATGTGAATAAGAGAAATCAAAGAAAAAAAAAATATACAGATGAGTAATTAACGTTAATTTCTAAAGGAATTGATAAAATAAAAGCGCGAGGAATGGGGAGATACCTAGAAGTGGTTATTGTATATGAAAGGACAGAACAAGCTATTTAGAGATTGCTTTGCCATGTAGAAAGAAAGAATGGAGAATGCAAGGTTTGCAAATATACACAAGTGTGTTCGATAATATATATATATATATATATATATATATATATATATATATATATATATATATATATATGTATACATTGGTGGAAGATTAGATGACTACATACACACACCCATATTATTATTATTATTATTATTATTATTACCTTTTAAGCTACAACACTAGTCAAGAAAGCAGGATGCTATAAGCCCAGGGGCTCCAACAGGGAATATACATATATATATATATATATATATATATATATATATATATATATATATATATATATAATATTCAAATAATACATAGATTTAAATACCTTAATGTCTGGATTCGCTCTTATACCTGGAGATCAGAGACCCAAGGGGGAACAACTTAGACAATAGCTTCTGGACGGCCGGGGAATCGAACTCTGGTCCAGAGAACCCTTATGACAGTTACAAACCACTTAGCCACGAAGAAAGATAAAAGTCGATGGCAATTAACATCTGATTTGCTTTTTTCAATCTTTCATTAAACTCAAATTCTAATACCCTGCTTTAGAGATCATAATTCCTAAATATCTAAATGATTCCACCTCATTAGTCCTTTCTTCTTCAAATGATATATTATCAATTGCATATTCCGTTCTCATCATCTCTCTTTCTTCTATTTATCTTGAACCCAACCTCGTGTGATATTTCATGCATTCTGGTAAATAAGCTTGTAAGTCCCATGGCGTTTTACTAATAAGGACATCATCACCAGCATACTCTAGGTTAGTTTATTTCCAGTTACCAATCTAGTCAAATCCTTCTCCGTCATCCCCAACTGTTCTATGCATTACAAAATCCATGAGGAGAATAAACATCATAGGTGACAACACATTCCCTTGGAGTACTCTGCTGTTCACTGAAAACTCATTTGATACGACTTCATTAACATTAATTTTGCACTTGCTATGCTCATGAACAAGCTTAATCAAATTCACATATTCAACAGGAACTCCATAATAATGTACAACTCCACAAAAATTGGCCAGTGCACACTATCAAAGACTTTTTCATAGTCCACAGATGCCATCAAAGGTGGATTCTATATTCTAAACATTGTTGTACAACATGTCTCAAAATGAAGATTTGGTCAGTACAAGTTCTGCCTTTTCAAAATCCTGCTTGTTCATCTTTCAGCTTTTTGTCAATCTTTCTCTATAGTCTCTCTTTAATGAGCATGCTACATATTTTCATGGCAACCAACGTAAGTGTGATGCCTCTGTAATTATTGCAGTCAGTCAGGTCTCCTTTTTCTACCATTTTCACCAACACTCCTACATCCCACTCATCAGGTTTTGCCTCTTCACGCCACATTCTACTAAATAATCTTATAAGTATTCTAGGAATCACTTAATTTTCGGCCAATATCATCTCGGCTATTATTCCATCGTATCTAGGGGCCTTTCCATTTCTTTAGTTCATTAATGGTAGCTTTGACTTCAAACACGCTGAATTCATTCATGGGCACAGCAAGGTCTTCATCAGCTTCAGGTATATCAATTGAATTATTCCCTTAATACCTTCTATTCATGACCGCACTTAAGTGTTCCATCCAACGTTGCCTTTCTTCATCTTCAGTTGTTATAACAGAGCCATATTCCTTTTTGATGCACATATGCTGCTTCTTCTTTGCCCCAGTCGAGATTTCATTAAAAATTCTATGAGCAATTCTTATGCCACAGCCACTCCCTGAATTCATAATATTTTCAGCCTCATCTGCTTTTCTGTACAAATATTCTCCCCGGTCATTCCTGGCTTTTCTTTTGACCTCACTATCAATAATTGAATACTTAGCATACTCTACCTTGTAATTTTCATTACTTCCTCGTAACCTTTCAACTTCTGTTTTTGTCTCTTTATCATAGTATCCAATGTATCATTTGATATCCAGGGCTTTCTCCTTGTAACTGCATATCCAAAAACTTCACAACCAACCGACTCATAAATGTTCTTAATATCACAGTGTTCTTCGTCAATCGTCTGCTCTTCCTCTTTTGAAGTCTTTAAAACTGCAAATCCATTTCTACATACAATTGCAAATGATTCTGTGTACTCATCTTCTAGAAGTTTAGTTGTATCAAATCTAGGTATTCTATCTACATTTCTGATGGGTGCTTTTAATTTCAATTTCAGTTTTAC